>NC_136648.1:6184527-6357027 GCF_949748355.1 Melanostigma gelatinosum | reverse complement strand
CCTCTATGCATAGGACCGGCCCTGCAAAAACTGAATAAATTAGAAGGGTTTGTATTGTTTCACCTTAGTTTTGGTACCAAGATTAAAGACATAAATGTATCAAAATAGTCTCAACTCAATGTCAGCATTTTATGATCTTTACTTTCATTCATGAACATTTTCCTGATAATTTACAAGTACGTTTCTTGGGAAAGAACTTTGTCATTTAGCACGTATTGCTGGAAAAAAATGGAATTTAAGTTATTATTGGAAGCTTTATTTATTATTATTGACATGATCTACTTGTTGACTTGTATGCTTGCCTCTAGACGAAACAATAAGAGAAATTGAAGTAAATATTTATAAAATAAATATTTAAATAAGTGAAATAAGTGAAAAAATATTGTTTGTTATCTCAAACAACAATGAATAAGACGATGGATATGACAGCTTCCAGTACTTCAGCCTTCTTTATGTTCAATGTAACAAACATTGTGATCGGTACTCCTAAAGTCTCCTCTTCTCGGCTGAAACAAGCCATTTTACAAGAATACAATAAATGTTTCAGCTTCTTTAATATAAGAATGGTTTGCTTGTCTTTTAGTAATGTGATAGTCCTCTTAAGGAAACCAATATTCTACACCACCATCTGACATTTTATACATGATTAGTTCACGAATTGAGAAACAATTAGCAGATTAATGGATCATGAAAACAGCCATTACTTGCAGCCCTATACCCTGCTCCTCTCAGCAGAAATATCAAAGACAGGTTTTAGATAAAGACGTCAACTGTCTGTGTAAGGATCGTCACTAAACATTTTGGACACTTCCAACTTAACTCCACAGATACAAAAGTTAAAGGCGATCCCCTCAAAGTTCAGTCAAAGTTCTTGCCTGAAAAGTTCACACAACTGACACACAAACAAGTTAGCCATGCAGGAGCACTGAGCACTCATGGAGAGGACATAAGAAAGAGGTCTGTTGTGTTTTTCAGGCATCCAGAGAGAGACCCACCTTTCACAATGGGACCTCTCCTTTCTTTTCCTTCCTGAAAAAAAAAGCCTCCGCCACCTTGAATCCGTTTGAGTGACACCGGAACAAAGAGGCTACTCAATGTCCCCGACGAAGGCGCCTCCTCCTCTTCCCCTCAAAACTTCCTCACCGGGCGATCAGCTGTATCCATCATGTCCCTCTTCCTGACCCCAGGCGGCATTGCTGCATCAGCACCCCCCCCCCCCCCCCCCCAAACACATTACCCCCCACCCTGACCGATTAATAAGCACCAGGTTGCCCTCGGTGACAGGACCCACACTTAAATCCCATCAGTCCTCCTTTCTGCAGCGAGAGCCACGGCGTCAGCAGGACTCTTTTTCTTTTTGTCTCAATGAGACAATGGACGCAGGGCCATCTTTTGTCGGGGGGCTTGACCCCTCACACAAGCTTTGCTGATGAGAAAAAGTGACAGTAAACCTATTCAGGCCTGGTGCACTTCATCCTGCCCTGATCCCGCCGCGAGATGAGATACTTTGCCAACTGGCAGATGTGATAGTTAAGACGCGGCTCCAGTCACATTGCGGTGTACCGAGCAGAAATAGCGGTTAACAGACGGCACTCTGGTGCAAAGTGAAAAGTGTTATGACTTCAAATGTGTTCCTCAAAAAACAGCCCGGATGCTGAAGTTATTAAGTGGGCCATTTGAAAATGTTTCTAAATGTTCCCACTAAACATTCTTGCACCATGAGTCATTCTCGTTTAAAAGTAAACATCTCCCATAAGAAAGGTAAACTTAAAGGAATACCTTGTCATTTGGGGGAAACGTGCTTTATTGCATCGGCATGATGATTCTGTAGGTCTGAGAGCCAAAACAGATAACATACATGTGACAAAGTGTCTGATTAAGGTGTTAAGACCAGCTCGTGCCAGAGAACAGCTGCAATGCCGCTTGGCACAGTGTCCGGAAATGCATTTGCGGGATGAACGCCATTCTCAAAAAAAAGATTTGCCATTTAAATCGTGATGGTGGACAAAAATGTCTCAACGGTTATTAAACTGGGCTGAGATGAGGCTATTAAAGCATATGATTGGCAACTTTTTCTCATCACCTGTATGAGATCTGCATGTGTTAAGGTTTCCTCACTCATTTCCTCATGAGTTTCCTGTTTGTAGAAAGAAAAGGACTGAATGCAAATAAAAAACAATACATGAGTCACAAATGTCCAGGGCTCTGTGACACACAGCTGTCTGGCTTCTTCTACAGTCGAAGGCTTAAATGGACAGGAAACAAATGACTCGCGATAGACACACAGCCGCTTTCACTGAGTTAGTTTGATGAAAAATGCCGGCCTGTGTTTGAATGCTGTTGATTTTATCGGGAAGTCAATACACAGATCTAGAGGAGAAAATCAATGCAGAAGTCTTAATCTGTTAAAGGTTTTCTATGTGCGTGTGTGTGTGTGTGAGAGAGAGAGAGTGTGAGTGAGAGAGAGAGAGATTATATAACACATATAATATTTTATTAACATATCATATTATTATATTAATGTTATTGTGTATTAATATTATTGTATGTTTAATTTTTTTGATGCTTTGGCAATACCGTTTCGAAACGTTCACGCCAATAAAGCAAATTGAATTGAATTGAAAATTGAGAGAGGAACATAGAGTTCTCGCACGAGAGAGGAACGTTGAGTTCTCGCAGCAGAGGTCTGGGTCTTGGTCACCGTAGCCTTGGACAATTGGTGACATCCAGGGTTTGTGGGGGAGAGGGCTGCAGGCAGCCCTCTCCCCCACAAACCCTGGCAGCATCAACACACGCTGACCTTGTGCTTCGACATGAAGAGTGAGAGAGACTGAATGTCCTGTGTGTGTGTGTGTGTGTCAGGGATATTTTGGGGCAATTCATGTGGGCGAAGCCAATGCTGCTTCCGTGGTGATGTGGGAAATCTGGCTACAAGCCTGAGTGTGTCCAGCTGTTGTTGGCACGCGTCCTGCTCCTTCACAACAACAATACCAAGACACACAACAGCGCAGGACATTTCATACGAGTGACGATCGACCAAATGTATCAGAAAGAACCGCAATAACATCTTACATTCAGCACAATTAATCATCTGGCAAAGGTAATATCTTGCGCGACTGAAACGGGAATAAACCTGCGTGTGAACTGATTTATGTGACGAGTCCAAAGTGTAGCCAGCCTGACGTTATTTGGCTCATGAATTAGCAGATTAAAAGGAGCGGGAAAAGCCAGGCTATGTAAACAAAGCAAGGAGGAGCTCTGAGAACACCACACACACACATAGTGAGAGAGTGACCTCATTCTCAGCGCCACAATATCTTTATACAGATAACAGTTGTTGATTATTATCAATGTGTGCAACAGCCACGTTAATCAATAGATAGAACCCCAACACGGATGAATGAATCAAACGCCGTGGACCTCTGCAAAACAAATCTGCCACTTGTAGCAAAGGCCAAACAACTTGAACTTTAAATCTGACTATTGCACTGTGATCAAACACTGCTCTTTCAAAATAATGTACTTCATTTCTGGCCACAGGTACCCACCGGGCTTGGCATCAGTACAAGGGAGGAGGAGGGGGAGGGGGAGGAGGAGGAAGAGGGGGATGCAGCAGTACAGCCTGTAAGAACACACTGTTCCATAACAGTCCTGTGCAAGAAGGGATTCTCAGCTGGATGCTTTCCAGGTCTCAATGGAGAGAATGAGGACATATTATTACAAAGAGCTCTCAGCCGAGGTGCATGCACACTTTGCTCTTTAGGAGCTGACATTGATGTAATGGAGCCCACAGATATCCAAGAGATTGATCTTAAAAAATAAAAAATAAATAAAAAGGAGAAACACCGTAGACATGAGACATCATACCACAATCCTGCTGTGATGAGATGCAAGATGCGAGGACTCAGATTTCGGGGGGGGGGGGGGGGGGATTATTGACCTCATTATGTTTATTACCGCTGCAAATGAAAGAGTTCAATTTAAGGAACAAAAGACTGAAACACACGCACAAATGCACTCACGCCTAATGGCGACCGCTTGACTTTGCAAGCTTCCTGCCGAGCGACTTGGGGGAAAGTCCGGATAAGTCTCATTCCTTTCTGTCAGGGAGACGTTTTGACTTTGATCTGGGGGCCGGGCGCTCAATGGAGCAACACATTTGGAGCTCACGACTGTTTTAGCTCTGTATTTAGACGGCTTTACGACACTCTTTGTAACAGTGCGGTGAACACAGCTGTGTGATTAGGAATAAGTATGATTGATGCTACAGAAGACAGTGAGGGCTTACAGAAACTAGGGAATGGCTTCATTGAGTCATTCGGTTAGCCAACTAGGACATCCAGCGGTGACGGATAACAAATTGCCATGCATGTCAGAATCAGAGATAACTAACAGAACAACAGGAAGTGCCATCTACTGGGGTCGTGTTCCACTCATGCATACATGTATACACACACACACACACACTCAGAGCCTCTGTTGTGGAATATTTCATCACACCTCCCTTGCAACAAAGAACAGGATGTGCAGGCCAGTATTGTCAGATGTACTCCTACGTATTGCTTGTCCTACCTTCCTTTTATCCATCACTAAAAGTCACATTCTAAGGCTGTGAGGAGGCACTTCTTTCTTTTCTTTTTTTTTTTTAGCTTAGAAGAATTCCCCCCTCACAACCTTTCCCCTTCACTCCTGAGGAGGCCATAAACGCAGAGGGGTGAAGTAGACTCACACCCAACAGCACAAATTCATGGTCAGACACTAAGGGAGGAGATTGTTGTTTCGAGCATGAAGCCATGTTTGTGATGTGCCTCAACCGAGCTCAAGTGAATGAGTGAGGGTTGAACACATGCAACAGCAAGGAGCAATGAGACTTTGGGTGAAGTAGCTTTTGGAATTAATCCAAGGTAAAAAAAAAAAAATGAATGAAATTAAGCACATGTTTAAAATGTGCTCTGCTTTTTCACGATGCCATTTGTTCATTGAAATGCACATTACAACAAAAATAACCTGGTTTCCAGTTCAAGACTACACACTAGTTTCTATGCGACTTGGAACAACAGAGCTAAAACTAACTAATAGTATTATTTTCTCACTTAATGATTTCATCTATAAAATATGGCCATCAAAAACATATATTATTTATAGATTATATTATAATATTCCCTTTGGCATTTGAGAAATGGGAACCTGTGAATGGTCTTTTTACTTTAAAACACACTGATATGATGATACTAGTGTGTGTGATTCATTTGATTGATTGACTAATTGTTTCAGCTCTTAACAATAGCACACAAAAAAATCTAAGTCAATTTAAAAAAGTAATAAAATAAAATAAAACAAAAGAAAATGGTTCCACTTCCTGCAGGTGAGACTAAGATATAACAGCTGATGGTGGAGGGCTTTGAGGAGGAAGCCCCACCCCCGCTAGAAGGATCAATGCACGTAAATGGAAGAGGTCACAGACCTTTGACATCTCCTTTCAGCCGGGGGAGGAGCAGAGGCCTTTGTGAGATTGGCTTTAATGATCCGATTGTCCACTGTGTCATGCGCCTACATACAGTACTGGGTTTGTGTCGCATTGTCCTTCCCTCTGTGCACACTCTTACCTCACCGTGTGTCCAACACTGTGCAGCCTTAAGTGTGAGGTTTGAATTCAATAAATGTTGTCCTGTATCTCACTCTGTCTGCATCCAGCTGCATTGCTTCGCTCTTCATCACCCTCACATCTGTTTTAAGCACTTCTCCCACATCTTCCCCTCCTCAGCCTCCCATATATGCTCCTCCTCAGACCTTATCGGCGCTTTCCCTCACTCCTCTTTCATGCTGCATTTTAGGAGAGAGTTTTAATCAATTACTTATTCAGATTAATAGAACTTCAACCACATGTAGAGCTAACTCCCTGCTACGGAGAGAAAACAAAAACACACACAAGCCTGACACCACCACAACAGTCTGTGAGCGCTCAAACATTACCAGTGAACACGGTGTTCCCGGCATTCTTGAATCTTAATAAAAAAAGGCAGGTTGACAGTTTACTAGCGTCCATGGGGAACACATTTGGCTCTGCAGATCAGCACCGAGATGTTCCATTATTTCTTGAACACAGCCAACAACCGGACCAGCCAAAATCTCCAGCAATAATTCATCCTTCTCTGTTTAGATTCGGAGCTGCATAACTCGACCAAATGAGTCGGACTTTCATCAGACGCCGTTACTGCCGAAGCACTACAGATATCTGGCTGAGAAATATAAAACACTTTGCTAGGTGGTTAAATGAATACACAATTTATATGTGATGTATTTGTATTTGGCAAAAACATGTCATTGAATCTAGTTTTGTATCGAATGGATCTATATTATTATTTTACAGTGAATGGCAATTAAAACATTTACTCAAGTACAGTACATAAGACCAGATAGGAACATTTGTATTCAGTTGTGAGGTACTTGTACTTGACTTGAGTATTTCCACTTGATTTATACTTCTACTCACCTACATTTCATTTTGAAACAATGCACTTTTTACTTCAATGCACTTATTTGACGGTGACAGATGCTCGTTATACTTTGCAGCTAATTATTTTATAAAAAAAAAATAAAAATAAAAAAAAAATATATATATATATATACATATATATATACATACACATATACTAGTTTAACACAGAGGCCAGTTTTTACATTATGAATGCTTTTACTTTGGTAAGTAGCAAGTAGCAAGCACTTTTTACTTATCTGTAACATTTTAATACAGAACTTTTTTATTGTAATGAAGCATTTCAACTTTTGTATTGCGACTTTGAATCATACAATTATTATTATTCATACTATTATTGTCACTACCATTATCATTATAAATATAGCATTGGATTGTCTACTTTTAGATCATATAGTGTGTTTTATTGACACAATCATCTCTCCATGACAACATGTTGGTGCCGGCCTCTGCCTCAGCAGTATTTGGACAATGAGGGTTGATTTGAGGACCACCTGTTTTTTGGTTCCTGTCAAAACACGCTCAAAAAAATGTGGAACAATTGCACTGATCTTTCTAGTTGGGAATTAGTCCCTTGTACCATCTGTACTCAGGATCACTAAGACGTACCTCTGAAAGGATCAAGAGAAGCATCTGCCTGTATTGCCGACTGGTCCCAGTGGTGTTTTTGAGATCGTACTGTTGTGATCCGTGAGGGTGTTTTCACGTGAAAGATTTTGCTCACTGATCAATATTTTTAAATGATGTGTTTCTGGAGCTGTTTGAAGCCACCGGAGAAAATGAAACCTCTGTGCTGCTGACTGGATTGGGAATCAATTGTTACGTATTGTTGTGTATGACACTGAATACAAATCAGAGTGAGCTACGATGCACAGGTTTCTCACAACAGGGAGCAATATTTGGCGAGGATGTGAATAAAAGATGACGGTGTTCAAATGAAAATGCATCTTCCATTTCCCCCCCCCCCCCCCCCCCCCCGGAAAATAGACAAAAACGCACAGGGCCAGCTGGGCAAGCTCAAGGCATGAATGGCAAAAGGGAGAAAATAAATAAATCTGTTACCCTGGTGACAACTGGATGTGAAATAATCATCGAGCTTGAGAAATTACATTTTTTGCAAAAACCTCCTCGCCTCACCGCAGGTCTTCCGCACAACGTAACAACAGTTAATGATACTTTGGCAAAAAATAGAGCCGGGAAGCAGTAACATGACAAGTTGAAAGGTTGACAAAACAACATGCTCTCAAAAGATGAATTGCTATTTTAAAGAGGGCATCTTTCAAAGGGATGAGCAATAGCTTTCATTACCTAATTTCCAGTTTGGTACATCTGATTTTGGTTGATTAGAATAATTGCTATAAGTGTACATTTTCACCTGCATGTGTTTATTTCTCATCAATGCCATCATGGTTGAAGTTTGCTGTGTTCAATATTACCAGTTGAGTTTACAGCAAACCTCCAGTGAGAGGGGAAATAATGAGGGCCACACCAATTCCAGCAAAAACTAATTGGTTTATAAAACTGCATCCAACCCTCTTGCCGAATTCCCAGAGCCAACGTATCGCTCGTGTTTGAGACATAAAAGGTTAAAATCCCTCGACCACACAAAGAATACGCCCACCGCCAAGCCTCCACAATTGAAGGCCTTTAACAAAGCAACAGGGGAAGGAGATGTCTCCTTCAAGGCTAAAGAGAGAAACCTGTCCGAGCGCAGGGGTGGGTTCACGGGGGCCTTACTTATCTCCTCCCAGATTAACTCCCAATTGTTCCTGTGGAACAAAGGCAGCCAGGGAGGAAACCAGCCCCCCCCCCCCCCAAGGGCCAGATGGTCAGCGTTCAGGGCCCCCCCCCCCTGTCCCCTCCAGCCCTTCCCCTCTCTGACAGGGCTGCGCGTGCTCTAGGTGAGACAGGCCACCCAGCGAATTCTCAATCCACACTGGAGAGGACAACCACAAATGTTGAATATCACAAATCTGCAGTCAATGGCAACAATCAGGCTTTTAGATATCTTTGTAATCGTCGATGCAACTATTTTAAAGCTCAATAATGTGGATTTCTTTCAACCTGGACCACATTTTGTTCAATCATAAGTGCTGCTTTGACATAAAAAGTAACATTACAGTTGCTTTATCACCAGTGAGCCTGCCGCATCTGGTAAAATGAACTACTCTAGTCTGCAGGATTGTGTAATGTGCATGTTTTTGTCATTAGCTCTAATGATATTTTGCAAGTAAAGAAGGGGGGAGGGGAGATGGGAGGAATTTAACCTTTGGGACATGAAACATGGAATGTCAGATTAGATGCAGTCAGGACAGACTGGTTTGCCTGTAATAACAATGGCAAACCACCTAAAACCTGGTTATATGGCTCCATCTAAACTGCTGAAGCCTGTTTCAACATCGAGCCTCGGAGCCTCGGGCAACTGCGACGGTCTTCAAGAGACAAACGTCTGAATTAGTGGCCTGGTTCCAGGCAGGCTTGACATGACTTTGTTAACAACAAACAATCATGAGGACAGGAGTGGCAAAGATGAAATAAGACAATAAAATCTGCATTTTAAAAAGGCAGCAGACACTGATCTACAATCCTTTAAATACCCATAAGATAAATGAATAAGACTGCTGATCCGACATAAGGTTTCACTGGACTTCTTTTCTGCCACAGGTTTGACAAAAGATAAATTCCACACTGACACTCACATTACACTGCTAGACACGTTAACTATAGCCCACTAATTAGGCTATTAAATGTAAGCCGGACACATTTGGGGGCCAAGCACCACTGACAGCCACGACATATAGGCAAATATAATGGAGCAAATAATGAAAAAAAAAACATGATAGTCCCACTCATGCAGTATTCCAGAGCATGTAAACAGACTTTGCTCATGATTTGATTAATTGCCCCTCGTTATACTTCAATCACCCCTTTCTACAAAACACCCCGCAGTTTCTTCATCCCTACAGTTTAACACTATTGTGAAATTCAGTGGTGAAAACAAACTTTAAGCAGCTGTTTCAGCCCCGGGCACGGACCCGACATTACGCAGGCTTTCAGCGCGACCATTACCAGCCTGATCCTGCTTCTGATCACGAAGCGTGCTTTTTCTCGTGGCGTGGAATTATTTTGAAAACAAGTGTGCGGACACACCAGAAAACCGTGCACGCCTACCTGTATGCACTCCGGAGACGCGTTACACGGCCATGTCCACGTAGCAATCGGGATCTGTGGGTTACATTTGGTGCGTCTCCGATTTGAACACCACCCCCACCCTGTTGCTGCTGCTCCGGGTCGCTCTGCTCACAGCTGATCTGCGCACTGAGGAAGCCGCCAAGTGACGTCAGGACATGACTGTATGCAGACCATTTTCTCCAGTTCAGCCGAAGATAAGTTCACTTCAGCTTGTTGTTCGAGTGAGAGGATGAAAACACAAAAAGTCAGGCACAAAAATAGCACGTCACAAACTTTACCGGAAGTGGCTCATCAACCGGTTGAAATGGACCAAAAAAAGTAAGTTTAAAAACGGTGCAGGAAGCTAGCAGCAGAAACGGCCTTTTCAAACTGTCATATACAGACTGCAACATGCCTGGATTAAGACATTTAATCAACAAACAAATACATGAATAAAATAATAGACAAACAAATGAACAGAATAAATAAATCAAACATGCAAATAAAGTAAAAAGGATAGACCTACACCATGCATACAAACATGCATACAATATATATTTTACAAAATTATATTAAGCCACCCAATAACCTATGAGATCTTTTCTTGTTAAACAGCAACAACAGCAGTTTGTATACATGTATTTGTGTGAACACACAACTCATAAAGTAACCATTTTTACCGCACTTCTAGTCTCTGATGTTCAAATATCCTCCTCTGCTGGCAGAAATACAGAACTGATGCACTGAGTCCAGGCTGCATTGCGAATGGGACCATCTTTACAAAAAAAAAGTAAATTGTTGCTTGAGATAAAGTGATATAAATAAAATGTGGGATTTTTCCAAAGAGCACGTGACAGCATGTTCAGTAAACACTTAAATGTCTGAACACGGGTGAGTTTTCACCATAAAGGTTGTACAACACCGCCCTCTATTGGGTGACATGCAGAACACACACACCTACACACAAACAGAGGATAACTGCTGAAAATAAAAACAAGAGTAAGAGAGAACAGACAGACAGACTGACTGACAGACAGTTAGATAGACATATTCACAAACGTAATGCTTTATAGCACAGTAAAATAAGCCTCTGCAGAGGCTGTTCAGGGAGCAACTAACATCAGGTCCTATGCATTTCCTGTTTGTCCTTTTTTTACTCAGAGAACTAACTGTATGTGACAAACAAATGTCAAATTGAGGGAAGACAACGACAATAACATACACCTCTGTGATCTTAATATTTACTTTTAAATCACTGCAGTATAAGCCAGAAAAGATGATTAGACGATGGTGAGTGACCCTTATACAAACATATCCTTTACAATAGACCTTGATGGACATCACTGGGGCTCAAGTGAGTTATGGTGACCTTATTGGAGCTGGTTTCCCCAAACCTCAAACATGTTGTCACTAACAATCCCAATATTTCATCGGGTATGTCTCTCTGACTTTGCCATTTCATCTTAGGCTCACAACCACAGCAAGAGCACAGGTACTCCACATGCATCCTTTTCATAATATTTAATCATATTTAATTATGATCCAGAAAGAAGAGCATATGGAGCCTACGTGGACAATTAGAATGGAATATAATGGAACAGAATGGGTTATTTCATGTGGATATTTCAGTCACTGAATAGAATAATGTGGAAAAGTATAAAATACGATTGATCATTTGTACTTAACATTAACTATATTATGTTTTTCTCATCCCTCTGATGTTAGCTGTGGTAACTGGTCACATTTACGGTGAACAGCAACATGTTGCCACCATTAGTCTGAATTATTTTGAATGCGCCTCGGCAGGGCGCATGCGCAGTACTTGACATTTTGAAGTCGCTTTCTCCGGGGTGTTTGAACAGGAAGGCGGACATGTTGGTCGGGCTGTGGGAGAAAATCGGGCATCGTCTGCTGTTTTTTTTTCTTTCCGAAAACTAACCACACATTTTAAAGTTGATGGAGAAGCCTTCGACCCGGGAGATAGAGCACAGTGGACGGGAAACAGTCGACACTCAATGACAATACGCACGGGATGCAGCGGAAGGACCGCCGTTAGACGTCGTAACGATACCGTGTTTTAAACTCATCGAAATTTGGAAGAAGCAGAAGTTTTTTTTCCCACCACTTCTACTTTTGAGCTGTCAGAATCTATTGTCGTTTTCTGTGCAAGGGCCTGTGGCAGAGATATGGGAACGGGCCTGGACTAACCTTCCTATAAACAAAAACAGTTCACTTTCAATTGCCTTTTTGTTCGGATGCACCAACATTTTTAAGCCCTTATCCTCAGTGGCATCCTGCGGAGGCTGACTAATCTGTCGCCGCATTTATCTTTTGCCACTAGAAGTTGTCTGCCACTCATTACCGAGGGGGGAAAAAAACAACCTCTTTCGACTCGTGAGAATGTGGCTTTTGTACATTCAACGCAACCTTAAACGTTTCATCGTCTGTGAAAGCTCGAGGAGAACGATGTATTTTCTTTAAAGTGCTGCGTAAAGTTCACGCGAAGAAAAGGAACATTTTGGCTAGCTAGCTACAGGCTGGCTGCTAAAGCTAGCTAGCTAGCCAGTGAGCTTGTTTTTGTTCACGACTCGAACGTTTAACAGAAAACATGTCTGCTGGGGAAACTATGGCGGCTCGATTTGAAAAAATCGATGCCATGTTGAAGGACCCACAGTCAGAAGTAAACACGGATTGTCTTCTGGTAAGTTTGTAACTTGCTAGCTAGCTTGGCTTGGCTAGGTCGGCTAGCGAGTCAACCGTTCTGGGGTAAGGCTACTCCTTGGAGCACAATTCTTTCTTCCGAGACCAACAAGTCGTCTCGATTGTCACTGACTGAATGTGTCGAGAGAAACTCAAGACACACACTTAATCATGATCCAACACCTGCGTGTGATAACTTAGAAATACATATAAATATTAAGCATTTGCAAAAAGAAAACAATGAACAAACTGGTATCCTACAGTCATAACATTGCAGCCCCAAAAACAATGAATCTGTAATTGCTAGCAGTGGGATAGATGTTTTTAACCCCGATGTGTATTCATTTAACACTTAACAAAGACCGCTTTAATAACTAATTAAACAACAATGGTAACTGAACTAGACTGACAGGTGGCAGCCGGTTTCCTGTTCTCCACAATGCAGACACACTTTGTCAGTTTACTTGTGGTCAGGGCCAGTTAACACAGATTATGCTAATAGATCTGATCATCTGTATTGATTTCCTTGCCACCCACTACAGTGTGATACTGCTTTATGATGCCACTAGTGCACTTTGATTTTAGATCACAGGGAAGTTGGTGGTTAGGTGTACTGTTTTGTCTAGATTGACTTATTGCAGCTTCATTTGAAGTGATAGGCTGCCTCTCAAGCCTGTCGTAACCTGCAGGCCCCCACAGCTGCATCGGTACACCTGCCTGCTGCTTCACGTCTATGGGCGACAACTCCCGATGTGACTCTCCAGCCTTGAGGAAAGAAGGCGGCTGCTGCCACGTGATAAACCCCTAAAGCAACACCATCATAGCTTTTTTTTTTTTAAACAAATTACATGCAGCAAATAGGAAGTGTTTGTTACATCAGGATCCTTTCAGCTTGGGTGACAGTGTCACTGAGTGTTTTCACAAGGATTGGGCTCTTAGTGACTCATGAGAGCAGTCACACTCAGATGTTTGGTGATGAACCCTCTAGGTCACATGTGTCAAACTCAAGGGCCGCGGGCGAATCCGGCCCGCCACGTCATTTTATGTGGCCCGCGAATCCGCCAGCAAAAATAAAAAGATTATTATTATTTTTTTTAGGAAAAATAATTAAAAGTTAGATTTGAAAATAAAAGTATCCCCATGGTCGAAATTATGAGAGAGCATGTTGTCTGTGTACCGACACCGATATCACAACAGGTGGACAGGAGAGGCAACAGCCCGTAAAGCGGTTTTCCAACAATTGAAAAAGATCGACAAATAATCCCAAAATGTCCACGAAGAGAAAAATTGATGCAAAGGGAAGAAAATGTAATGAAAGATGGGAAAGCGAATACATGTTTGTGCTTCAAGGAGAACAACGGGTCTGTCTTCTGTGTTATGAGGTGTGTCGGTGATGAAGGAATACAATTCACGTCAGCATTTTGACACCAACCACAGAGCTAAATTTAGCCTCCAAGAAAAACATCAAATTGTCCAAGAATTAATAGGCAGACTGCAATCACAGCAGAATATATTTACACAGCTACAGCTCAGTGCATGCTAAAGGTATGTGAGCAGTGCTCCGACCAGATACAGACTTTTACAAATGTCAGTTTGTGAAGAAACACCATCGCAGACCGAGTTCATGAACTAGCAGCAATCTAACAACACAGCTCGCTAAGAGACGAGCAGGTACTCGTCTTCTTCATTATCTGTTGATGAAAGCAGACAACACGGATACATCATCTATCCATGTTCATCAGACCTGACTCTCAGTGAGCAGCTCTTGTATGTAGCTGCCATGCACAGGACGACGACAGGGAGGAACATTAGTGATGCAGAGAGGTGACACAAACAGCTTTGAACAAAGTTATTGTAATAACTTGTTTGATATTTGTCTTTGTTATTTTCTTTAATAGTTTGATCTTTGATAGAGTAATGTGGGTTTCTTAACCCTCAATTAAAATGATTTGTTATAATAACAGAAATGTGTTTAAATATCATTTTTCATTTATATAACTGCTTGTACAATATTTATACACTTGAATAATCAAATGTAGAGAGTTATTTAACAATATTTTAGGAGAAGTTAGTTATACAGTCTTACATTTACAACCGGCCCTTTGAGGGCGACCGTGATGCTGATGTGGCCCAGAGTGAAAATGAGTTTGACACCCCTGCTCTACGTTATGCTAGAGTTCACGGCTCAGATTAACAAGGAATGACACGATAGTTTAAAGTCTGCCTACTTGCGGTAGTTTCATTGTAACTCATTCAGGTGTTGTTCAATCTCTTTGATTCATGATTCCTGTATCTTGATTGTATGACATAGAATGTATTAGCAGCTCGCAGGCTGACTTACCAAGCAAAGGAACGTCGGGGAAGCGGTCTGTTTTGGGAAAGGGAGCTTGTCTTAAAACCCCACCCCGCACACACACCCACACACGCACACAACTTGAAGTGTTTGTGTATAGGCTGCAGTAGATCGCTGTCTTTTGAAAAAGAAAGCTTGCTTACTCTCTGTGACCTCTCATCCTGTTGCAGAACGAGGCAATTAAACTCACCTGAAAGTGCACACACACTGCATTTTTTTTAATGGCTAAAAGCTATGGGGACTGTTCCTGCTGGCAGCCGCACACACAAGGGTGTTGTTCCTCTCTCTCCCCCGCCCCCCCTCCCCCCCCTTTCTGCAATCTGGCCTGATCAATGAATGGAGGCCTTTTGCTGAGGCTCCCTCTGCCACCGTGCAACTCCACCCACAGCTTAATAAAATTCCGTGCTAATCAAATAACCTCTTGTCTTTGACTGGCCCGGAGTTCCCTGTGTGTCCCAAAGCCATTCTGCATGTCTGGAGAGAGAGAGAGTGGAGGCCAGGCAGGCAGCTCTGAGGTAGCTGGGTGTGGGCTCCTCTCTCTACCCATAAACCAAAATTATGTGGACTGAAGACTCATGTTTCTTGAAGGCCGTGAATCAGGACCTTTAACTCATAAAGCAGCCGACATGCTTGGCTATGAGTAATAGGTTCCATCAGAATGCACAATGCGAGCCTTTTACTGGCTGCGTTTTTCTGTACCCGAGTCTGAAGTAGAGCACTGTCGGACCTAAACATTCTTCCAATAAGAGGCCTGGTCTGTGTTGTGTGATGGTGACACTCGGCTCTGGGCCGGCCAATTGAGCACAGTATTCAAGCCCTGTCGCCCCTTATCTTCACCCTTTAAATAAATCCTGCTTGGAG
The DNA here is from genome assembly GCF_949748355.1 of Melanostigma gelatinosum. Taxonomy (NCBI): domain Eukaryota; kingdom Metazoa; phylum Chordata; class Actinopteri; order Perciformes; family Zoarcidae; genus Melanostigma; species Melanostigma gelatinosum. The sequence goes on along the minus strand of NC_136648.1, from coordinate 6,341,446 downwards.
AGAGGAGCGCCTTATCTGGATGGGCCGCCCCCTCCCCAATGATTGTGCTCTGGGCCGGCCAATCTGAGCAGACAGAATTCCTGACATTGTGATGTGAAAGCTCACTGGCATTAACGGTCTGAGCATTGTCCACGTGTGTGTTCTTCTTTCGGCAACATCTTTCATCAAATGTGTGGATTGAACGTGCTCACCTTAGTTTGAGTCACTGAAGGCTGGCATTGAGGAAACGTGTTTGCCAAATTATTAAAATATGGAATATAAATCGCTTTTTCACGGTGTCCCTCAGTGGTAGACTCTGTAATTATTTGGCATATTAGAATGGTTGGGTTTATCTGTTGGAACATGTTTTGCAAGGGCTTTGCCTGCTTTTGAGATGAAAAAGCAGGCGTTTGTCTTTGTTCCTACTTTTGCACTTGGGGTACATTTTGATCCCGCTTTCATCTGCTATTTGGACTCTAAATCTGTAATAAGAGTAATTACAGGAAACTGCACGGCTAGTAAACCAGATTTGAAGCCAGTGGTCGACGATGTGAATGTTGCACGTACATGTTAAGGTGGATGCTCTTATTTTGAAGTGATTTAGAATATCGGTTGAATAAGATGGAGTAGATAAATCAACAACAGTGAAGTGGTGGCAGGCTGCTATGATGCACACGAGCGTTGTGTTAATTCATTCACGCTTTTAAATTTAGATCGATTGAAATGCTTTATTCAATGAACGATATAATGAACGCGTTAAAATCACATTTGTAGGTTAACGCCTGCCGGCATTTGCCACTCAAATTAGATTTCGTCCCGCAACAACATCTGTGTGGACTAATTGATGGAGATGCTTGTCACTGAATAATGGTCCTGTGTGGCAAAGAAGCTGTGCAATATAAATTGCTAGTGTGAAGCTTTTACTTGTTTACGTTAAGGTTGTTTTATTCTTGTATTGTGGCATGTTTAAAAAAAAAAATAAAAAATAATAATATTTCAAGCTAAATTCAGCCTAATTCTGAAGTTTAGGCATTCAAAGGAAGCTTATGATAAAAAGCAACACCAGCGTCTCCAGATGTTGACCATAAATAACTTGTACAGGCAGAGGGACAGTTTTCTGTCCTAAATCTGAGTCATGAGAATGATTTGTGGAATCATTTTACCGGCGTTCCTCCTAAATCGCCTCACATAGTCGATCTGCTGCGGCCCGACTTGAGTAACAGCCTGGAGGAGTACAGTCAATCTTTGTCATGCCTGCCCGTGTCCCAGTAACCTTTGCCTCCTAATGGACAAACTTCACCTGTTAGGTGTTGTCAGCACTGATAATGAAGCTACAGTCTGAGTTTGGTTCTTGACTTCGAGACACATCTGCACAGCGTTGACGGAGGGAAAACCTTTGTTTTGTTTCATATAAATACAAGAGTCAGTCAAATCAAAATATGCAGTCTCATTTTCAATAACTTATTCATTTGGAGCGACGCATGAGCTCACTCACTATCAGTCTTTGAAGGACCATACTGGTGGTTATGTGTACGCCTGTTAATATGCATTCAACCTTCTTGTACTTACCAGTAATTGTGTCCATTTGATAAAGCATGCTCTTAGTTTCTGGGTTGATTTACGCTCCAGGCGGCCATTGTTTTCCGGTTAGTTCAGTCACCTGTTTCTGCTTTGTTTTGCCATCATTCTACATATTCATACAAAAACAAAGAGTGTGCATATAATTGTGATATTGTCCAGCTTTGTTATTGTCCGGTGGTAGTGCAGCTCCCAGGAGACATTGATGGAGTCATGGCTGTCACACTGATGAAGAGTTAAGAGTGGCAGAACTTTCATGGCGGTGCTATGCCAACTTCAAGCATGCTGTTTTCAGAGCTAGAATACAGAAACATTTAATGATGAATTGAATAATCTCCTTGAGTTGATAAACATGTATTTGCGGTCACGGTTATTGATCCGTTCCTGCTGTCGGAAAGGTTCAAGGCTGCCGGTTGTAAACTGCTCTCCTCAGCTATTCAGCTCAGGGAAGAACAATTGGCGGAGCTATTTGTAGCTCCACTGACTGATTATGTGCAGGAATGCATACTAAAATGCTCCAGTCTTTTAATAATGGAACGCTCGCTCCTTTTGATTCACCCATTGAACTTTACAGGCTCCTGCTTTTCTTTCATCTCCTTTCTTAAGGGCGTCCAGCCCCCGTTAGTTTGTCCCACTGACAGCGGACTCTGTGACCCTGCCCGGTGAGGATGGGTCGGAATAGGCCCAGTCGACGTTTTAATAAGACGGTTATTTGTCGGGGCGAGGTCAGAAATCCTGGGCCGACTCTCAAGTTTTTGCTTGAGAATCCCGAGCTCAGTCGGTGGAACACGTGAGTGCGCTCCACTGTTGGAATAACTCAATTATATTTTGACATGAGAGCGTTTGTGACGGTGTTTCTCGCTCACTGGGACCTCATAAGGAAATGGAATGCCCCTGTTTTGCCACCCCTGGGTTCACTGTCACTGCCATTTATCCAGCGGAGCTGTTAGATATGCAGTCTTTCTAGGTGAATGGGATTTTTTGTCAGTAGATATTATTGTACAGCAGGGGTGTGCAAAAGGAGTGTTGGACCAGGAACTAAATCTCTCAGTGAAACCATGTTTCATACATGCATGTCTGTGTACCTGAAAGTTAGCAGCGAGGAAGCGATGTGGTGTTTCACGCTTTGAGTGGTTTCATTGGTTTGTATGATCACATTGGTGTGGAACTTCCTTTTTTTTATTTGCGTGGTGAACTGAATGGCTGTCTGAACAATTGCTCACATGTGGAAAGCATATTGTCTTAAAGAGGTGGCAGAAAAGGAAGTGAGGAGCAGGGCTCGACTTAGGCCGGTCCACATGCCTTGTGCTGGCATGCAGAAAGGGATGATGTGGCTGAGTCTCCCATGGAAATTTTAACTCAGACTTTAATGTCTGGAAAAGAGCTTGTGTGTGTGTGTGGATTTCTCTCCCCTAAAGCTTAAAGAAATAATTACCATATGTAATGTCAACCACCGGCATGTGCGTTTTTATATAATTACCACATTTCGTTAATAGGGTGATGAGATGGTTTTTTAAAATATTATTATTTTGTGTCGCTCTCTGGCTGAAGCAGCATCAGCAGAAATTGTGACTTTTATGCATGGTTTTGTTTCTAATAGGGTAGATTGTAAGAGAATGTTGTGTGTTCATAAATATTCTCACTAACTTTTTAGATTATTCTTGTTGTAAGCTCTTTCCCGGTTGGTTCAGGGCTGTCCCTTCAGTGAAAGAAGAGATCTTAGAGGCTAAAGTCTTGATATTTATACACCTTGTGTATATCTCTATTTCTCTGCACCACCGCAGCGTTTGCTTTTCCATTTTGCGCTCGTTAATGCCCATTTTTTTTCTTCGTTCTGTTTGCCTGGAAAGCAGACAGAAACGCCTCGGAAATTTCAGCTGCAATAAGTGCGGTAGATGTGCTCGCCTACGAACAGTTTAATGGCTGGAAATGACTCTGAATTACTAGCTAAGGAAGAGCTCTGTCAGTGATCCTGGGCCGCTCACCTCATATTTGTTCGCGTAGCCTGGAGCTGATTTTGTGTCTGTGCTGCTGGCTGCTCCACCTGGCCCAGTGGGAGAGTGGTCTCAAAGCTAAAGCCAGATAGCAGCAGATGATGTTTGGTTACTGACCCTCACACAAACCACTCAGCAGCGGCTGCTTATGTTTCATGTTTTTATATATATCGAACCGGATGACTCTGCCTCTCTCTGTGTGTGTGAGTGTGCAGAAGTTTCGGTACTGCTTGGCACTGGGTCATTCCGGAGTACCAATACCCAGGCCTGTAGCTGATACAGACAGTTGTTACTCTTGCTTCTTCAGATTGCTTGTTTGTTGTTGTACAGTTTGCACTTAAATCTGCTTTGTTCTAATTAGCAATTCAAATCTTCTTTATTTTTAGTCCACAGTGTTTCGCTGTCTAAACTAAACTAAACCGCGTTCTTTTGTCCCACTGGTGTTGCGGTAGAAGACTCTTGGCACGGCTCTCCTCTGATTTTTCTTTGTTTTTTCCTTCATTTGTTCTACCATTGGACCAGCCTGCCCCACATGCACCGGCCCTCGTCTCCCTCCTCCTCTCCGTCATCGTGCTGGGCTCTAGTGCTGATTGAAAATAAGGCTCACTGTGTGACTCTGTGCTTGGGATGGATTTTTTCTTTATTCCTCCCTTCCTTCACTTTTTGTTGAGAAGTTGTTTGGCCACATACCTAAAATAGCTCTCTGACGTGTACAGTCCCGTTGAGGAATGTTACTGTGGCTGTCTCTCTGCGGCAGGAAGCTATGCAAACGTGCATTGCTGAGCGCGGAGCCTTGTGATTAGGGTCCTGAAGGACTCACTTCTTCAGCTTTTTTTTTTCCCCAGTGTAGGCTGGTTGGATACTGTATTGCGAACAAGGCCCCCTTTTCTCCCAGCCTATGGCCTGGGTTGTGTAACGTATCTCACCAGAAAGTTGACTTTTAAGTTGTTTTTTTGGCTCTCACCTCAGCCATGTGTGTTGATCACAACCTCCCCTCTTATTAATTTCCCACATTCTGTCCACGTCGCTTTTGTTCTTCCCACCAGCCTCCCATTTCAACTTTTCCCCTCCCATCTGCCTTTTCCCCCCCTGTTTCCACCCATCCCACAGGGCTCTTGCTTGTTTTATGTCTCATTGATGAGTGGTGCGGGGGGGGTGCGACATGGCCCTGACCTCCACTCAGCAGAGTTACTTAAGAGGATTCCTCGGCTCGTCTGAGCTGCTGATTCACCGTGTGTCATCATTGTTTTGCTCAGAGACGCAAAAAAGAAATCCTCTGAATATTTAACCGAGCGTCATTCACAATACAGGAATGACAAGATTCTTGGTATGAAAGTGGGTTCGGAGAATGTATCTCATGTCAACAAGTGGGAACAAAAAATGTGTTTAGATCCAGATCAGCTGGAATATTAATATTTGAATCTCTAGGCTAGGTGACCCATGGCAAGGTGTCAGAAGAGGCTCAATTTCAACATCTGGTTCGCACCCGCTACAGGGAATACACAACAATATATTGTGTTCAAGTGCCTCTCTTCTTTCAGCCATTGTGGATTATAGAAGATTAGATTAAATCCAGCCGGTGGCATTTGTGCTCCTATCCAACCGGAGACAATCTACCCTGTCCTTTGTGTTTGCAGTGCTTGGAATCTCAATATTGTAGCTGTCACATTTCAAAAGGGTGTTTATATGCATTGTCTTTTTCCACTCTTCTTTTGGTCATCCAGCAATATAAATCGCTTTTCACACCAACCATTTCTTATGTAAATGTGTTAAGGTGGAGTGTATCCTGTTAGTGAGGCGTATCCCATTCCTTTGATCATATTAATACATGACAAACTATGGTAATTCAATCTTTTTTTTTTTGCCTCGCGGTAACCACTGCTGCTTCCAGCTGCCTTCTTAAAGCTGGTGCACATTTAAATCATGACGGGGAAAGAAGTGATTTTCTTCTAAATGAGAAACATGTTCTTCAGGCGACCTTTTGTTGTCAAATAACGATAAAACACTCATGGCTGCTCGCGGTGGAGACGGAAAACGAATGGGCTGCTCTTAAAACAGCTGAAGCCGTGTTTGAAACAGTCAATACTGTTCAATAAATAGCATAAACGTTACTTTATATTCATGTAATAGATGTACAAATGGCAATTAGATGACAATCTGCATGTAGAATACTGAAAAAAAATATCATTTGGTTATAATAATGGTCTGCTTATAGTGGTCAATTTTCACTTCTTAGAGGTTTCTACTGTACTCGTGTCCCATTTATTGATTATTGCATGCTATGTGCAGGCGCCATTGGGAGGCAATGGGTGAGTGAGATGAGAGCGACCGGAAATATTAATGAAACAAATGTTTTTAATTGGAGACTTTGTTGTTCCTCCAGGTACGAAGTTGATTCGCAGCCTCTTTCTTTACAAAAAAGACAAAACTCAAGTTTCCTCGTTGCACCAGAAATGAGACTCTTTCGCTGCAGCCATTTTTTGTGATTGTCTGACGTCACTTTGCTGACGCTGCGCTTGCGCAGGAAGTGGTCGGGATAAGGTGGGAGACTTCAAAAACCTGATCGGAACCTCGACACTCGTGTCTATATTAATGCACAAACTGTCGTAAAGTTGTGAAACATTATTTTTCGCTACGTACCAAAATCATCAATAAACTACAATACACCCAAAACTGAGTCTGCCCGTCTGCTCTCCCACTCCCGCACCAGAGACCACAGCACCCCAGTCCTTCAGAACCTCCACTGGCTCCCCATACAGCAAAGAATCCAGTTCAAGATTCTCCTCATCACTTACAAAGCCCTCCACAACCTCGCCCCTTCATACCTTTCAGACCTCCTGCACCGTCACACTCGCAACCTCAGATTCGCCGACACCAACCTCCTTACCTTACTTAATTCTTACTTAATTCACTTCTAAAGAAAGCACGTCATGGATTTCAAAGATTTTCTGTCGGCGGGACGACAATCATTTTGTGAATTTAAATTGCCGCCGTCTATGGCAGGAGACATGCTTTGAGGCTCCATTTAATAAACTTTAATAAGCGCTGGGATCCTTCAGTGGGTCTGTTATTAATCACTTTCACAAACAGTGGAATGTTTACAGTAGCAAGAAGCTGAAAACCTCCGAGACATTCTTAATGTAATCCGGGCGAGTCGCCCACTCGTGGCTTCATGCTGATTCTTCAGAGGCCAGCAGCCTGACGGGCCACAGCTTTGTTTTACATGTTGTGTGTAGCGTAGACGCTGTAGCTCTGTCTGCCTGCCTGCTAACCCTTTCTCCTCTGCCTGCAGGACGGCTTGGACGCGATGGTGTACGACCTCGACTTCCCTGCCCTGAGGAAAAACAAGAGCATTGACAACTTTCTGAGTAGATGTAAGTAGCTCACATCCATGCATTGATCTCCGCGTCTTTCACTTTGAACCACTTTGTGTTTGCAGACCCCGTTGCATACGGGTACAGGCCTAGGCTTCAGAGAAGAAGGCTGTTTTTGGGTCACCGTCTCTATGGAGGCTTGGACACAATAGGTGTCTGCTGCTTCGCGTCCCCCAACAAAGGGGCTTTCATAAATGGCTGGTGACCCACATGATGCCGATGGTGGTGGCTTCCCTTTTTCCCAGTGCCCTCAGACTGGGAAACCTCATAACTGAAATATTCATATTTTGATGATCAGCTCAACCTACTGTAAACCCCTGGGCTAACGCTGCCATTAGACCTGAACTACTCTTGGTACAGTACTCGTGCATACAGCGGCAGAGTGTTGGAAATGCTTTGACGGCTGTGGACTCATGGACTGTCTGTGAGACACTGGTCCTCAGTAGCATGCATTGCCTGAAGGGCTCTTCACTCTGAATTCTCTCCTCCATGCATTGTGCGCTGCTCTTGATCACATCAGCTGATTGCTCTATTGTATACACGCAGGGCCCTCCACCCCCACACACATGCAAATACACACAGTGTGTCTGTGTAACGGCAACAAAATCAGATTTGTACCATTTCCAAACACACGTTTTGGGTCCTCTGGGATGTTTCCTGATCCCAGGAACCTACGCTCCCAGTAGAAATGTTCTTATTCCAATAACTCGGGCCTTGCTTTTTTTAATTTTTAGATTTTTAGCAGCTCTCAGCTGTGCAGAGGCGCTGTCAGCGCTTTGTGATCTGTCTGCCAACAGGCTGGATGTTCATATGAAAGTCTGCTGTATGTAAACAGTACATAACATCGAAATGATGTCAGGAAGTAAAAAAAAAAAAATACCAGGGTAGCTGATCTCCCAAACAAAATGCAACCTCTGGAAAATGTATTTTAGAAACAGAAAACCTCTGCCAGCTCTCTCGGGCACCTTGTACTGTATTAACTAAAAGTCAGTGCAACAACTTAAGATTCTATAACTTCTATTTTCTATGAACATCTGTCTCTTACTTGTTTTTGTTTTTCCCCAGACAAGGAAACCATTAGTAAAATCCGTGATCTACGCATGAAAGCGGTGGACTATGAGGTGGTTAAAGTTATTGGGAGGGGAGCATTTGGAGAGGTGCAATTGGTAAGAAAGCTGTTTTGTGACGTCTATAAACAAGTATTCCAGTCAGTATTTAGTTTTCTATTAGTTCAGTAGTAACATTCTTTGTGTGTCGCTCTAAAACACCGTTGCTTGTGAGAATTACTTGAATGCGCCTCATTGACTGTCAACGTTTCACCTTTTCAATTTGTTTTAAAGGTAAGACACAAAGCCACGTGCAAGGTATACGCCATGAAGCTGCTGAGCAAGTTTGAGATGATCAAGAGGTCGGACTCTGCTTTCTTCTGGGAGGAGAGGGACATCATGGCTTTTGCCAACAGCTCATGGGTGGTGCAGGTAAAAAAAAAAGAAAGCACTAGGCTGGTGTGGTATTATATGTAGGCCTCACCGACATAAACCCAGCACTATGTGCGAGTCTGACTGGTATTTCTTTGGTATTATTTTTTTTACGAATAACTTCCTCTCGTTTCTATTCTGCAGCTCTTCTTTGCTTTCCAAGACGACCGCTACCTCTACATGGTGATGGAATACATGCCGGGCGGCGACTTGGTGAACTTGATGAGCAACTATGACGTCCCAGAGAAGTGGGCCCGCTTTTACACAGCCGAAGTGGTGCTGGCTTTGGACGGGATCCACTCCATGGGCTTCATTCACAGGTGAACTTCTCCACGTCTCCGTTGTGTTTGTCGGCTTTTGTTTTTTCGTCAAACACATTGATATTTGATTCATCGCCAATGGAAAAGGCTATTTCTGACTTGTGTGAGGTCGTTGAGGTCTCATAGTCTGTTTGGAATGGCCTCTGAAACCTGGAGGGGGTAAAACCATTTATCTTTTATGGGTCTTGACAACTGAGATATGCAGCAGGATCTAGGAGGAGTGGTAGCGACCTGTGATCTAAGGGGGCTTTGTAATAAGCAGGAAGTCCTGGGTCAGAGGTACTGTTTTTAGCATGGATGCTAGTTCCTTGCTAGTGTTCTTCAAACTACAGGTGTCATGCAGCTGTCATGACTGCTTTTCTTAAAACCGGGACTCAAAACTAATGCTCCTCCAACATTAGAAAGTTGTATGTCATGTGTTTTTTCCCCCCAGTTTATTATTTAGTGTATCAACCTGTATCACAAACCTATTCTACACACTCTGTGCACAGCTGCGATGGTTGGCAATTCACACCATGACGGTTGCATTAAATAGCTCTCTGTTGGAGTGAAAGGAATTTTCAAGTCAACGTATCCTCCGCTCTCTTGGGTCTACTTTCATGCCTCATTACAGCTGACCCGTCAGCTGCAGAACACTGCAGCACCTTCAGACACTTCTCAATTGGAGAGCTTTATTTCCCTCAAGCAGCTCTAACCTCTAACGGTGCACATAAAGCGCATGCAAAGTGATTTAGTTTATTGTTTTGGGGGGGTGTTGTACATGCGTTTGATGTCGCTGTATTTTTTGCCTTCTCAGGGACGTGAAGCCCGACAACATGCTGCTGGACATAGCAGGCCATTTAAAACTGGCAGACTTCGGGACCTGCATGAAAATGAACAAGGTGTCTCATTTAATTTCTGTCACCATCATAATAATTTCCAATGTATGTGGTGATAACATTTAAGCGTGTGTTCTACTGCTAATTCATTTATTTCTGTGAAAAAACGAACAAACTTGTAATGATTTAAACAACGTCTCTCCTCTTCAGGACGGTATGGTACGATGTGACACAGCAGTGGGGACTCCAGACTACATTTCGCCCGAGGTACTGAAATCCCAAGGAGGAGATGGCTGTTACGGCCGAGAGTGCGACTGGTGGTCAGTGGGAGTGTTCCTGTACGAGATGCTAGTTGGTGAGTGTTTGATAAGAGATTTCCCGTGAGGGTTCGTGTTGTTACGTCGTAAATCTTATCGACAGAATGAAGTTGAAGATCAAGAACGGCGAAAGCCTCGACTGGTTTCTACCTTTCCCTCGGTCGTAAAAGATGTTCCTGGTCAGTTTGAATGTTTGTTATGGGGACATAACAGTGACCCGTGGCTCTTGTTTGTGCTCAGGCGACACTCCCTTCTACGCGGACTCCCTGGTGGGGACGTACAGCAAAATTATGAACCACAAGAATGCCCTGACCTTCCCCGACGACAGCGACATCTCCAATGACGCCAAGAATCTCATCTGCGCTTTCCTCACTGACAGGTTAGACAGCGACATACTGAGCACTTGGGGTGGGTTCTTATCATTACACCCTCTCCGGGTTTGGGCATTGACGGTGGAAGGAATCTTGATTGACATGCACATAATAACGTAGAAGATGTAGCTCTCTGCGTGGAGATATTTAAGAACGGCTTCTGCCGACACGATCAAGAATTCAAACTTGTCCTTCCTGACCCCCTACAGGGAAGTCCGCCTTGGCCGTAATGGCGTAGATGAGATCAAGAGGCATCCTTTCTTCAAGAATGACCAGTGGACGTGGGAGAACATCAGAGACAGTGAGAACACTTTCCCCGTTAACACCACGGATTACTTTCACACCTCATTTCATTTGGCATTCGGCTCCCTGTTCTTTTAATCGTGTAGCCAGCGTCCATGTTTTTCCATTTGACCTACTCCACAGACAGTTGCAGGAAATTCTTGTCGACGAGCCATTCATTCAGTATCCTCTCCGAGACTAAACGTGATTCCTGCTCAGAGGAATAATTGGCAGCACAGCCCTTTTTGAGGCCAACGACGGGGGGGGGGGGGAGAAGCAGTCCATGGCAAATGTTAATGCGCCGGGGTTGACACTGGAGCAGAGCGAGATTAGAAATGGAGGGCTAAATCCAGGAGCTATAGTCAGTTCTTTAGTGGCTTTATATTTAATACTTTACTCGGCTGCAGTCAGCACTTTAGCGTTGGCCTACGCTGCCGTTCCACTGGCTGACCAGCTCTGCTAACTGGCTGGTTTCCCTTGTTTACAAAAAAAAAAGAAAAAAAAAGGATTTCAAAAGAGGTCTGTGATCCAGAGAAAAGCTGAACACGTGTTTCTGTGCCTTTTATCTATCTGGAAGGTAATCTACTTCATAATACAGTTGTGGCAGATTAAAAAACAATAGATCTATTGGAAAGAGACAAATAGGTCAAAGTCAACAAATATGTTTTACGTGATTTGGATTAAGTGAGCGTTCAAGACCTAATATCAGCATGTAAGTTACAGATGCATGCATGTATAATGTGTAATTAATGATAGAGAAGAATCATTGTGGCTGACAGGTCGTGACTTGCCAATCATTTCAGGACTCTCTTCTGTAACCTGTGTTTTTACCTTTTGGCTGAATCACGGACGATGCCATGAACACACAGTGACTTATTATACGTGATGAACTGCTGGCCCCGTTTGTCTGTTGACGAATCTTCCATCTTGTCGTGCCCTGTGCAGCGGCTGCCCCGGTAGTGCCTGAGCTGAGCAGTGACGTGGACACCAGTAACTTCGATGACATCGAGGAGGATCGGGGAGAGGAGGAGACCTTCCCCGTACCAAAGGCCTTTGTGGGCAACCAGCTCCCCTTCGTCGGCTTCACTTACTACAGCAGTCAGCAGTGAGTCTGCCAGACGTGTTCATAATCAGCGGGGTTGTCGGTTCGATTTTCCTTCGACCAAAGGAATCGTTTTTAAAATGGGCCCTTTTAAGATGACTTGTGACTTCAGGAGCAAGACACCTTTTTCATGGTGGAACTCGGTTTGTCATAGTAAACATTGTTTGAATACCTTATGTTGGAGCAAATGTCAGATATATTAACTCTCCGGGTTGCCTGTAAATGCTGCTGTAGTTAAGAACATTGCTGTGAAAGAAGTAGTGTTTAGTTTTCACCTGAAGGAGATAACTGTTGTGATTATGTTTCAGTAATTAAATGTCTGCTGTTTCCAGCCTTAAGCGCAGCTCCAGCGCCGCCACGAAGGCCAGTGACAAACGTAGCAGCTCCACAAAGGAAGAAAAGAGTCACGTAAGTGGAATACTTTTGGAGATCTGCCAATTTATTCGATTGCCCTTTTTTTATGAAGGTTCCTGCAATATCTGTCTGTAAGTATGAAGATCTAAGATTGTTTGAATGTCTGTTTTAGCTGGAGAACCTGCAGAAAAGGATTTACCAGCTGGAGGAGCAGCTCCACAGTGAGATGCAGCTGAAGGACGAGTTGGAGCAGAAATGCAGGTATTGAAACAATAATTGTATGCATCACGAGAAGGAAGCTGCTCACACAGTCCAAGCACAGAGCGGATGCAAATTCTTTGGTGTCGTAGACAGACAACCAAACAGACAACAGCGTCACAGAGGGAGGTTTAATGAGCAGACATACACATTTACTTCTCAATGAAGTCGTTATTGTTTCTCGTTAAATTTAGATATTTGCAAATGCAAAATGGGCCACAGAGCCGTTCTTTAACCCCTGGTTGCATGTGTCTTGTTACATGTTTATAAAGAGTAAACCAGACCTTTGTACACTTTTTATTCAAGAGATATCCAATGTAGTTATGTATTGTTTTGTTCTCCCCAGGACGTCAAACACCAAGATCGACAAGATCATAAAGGACCTGGATGAAGAGGTACAACATTCTTTTTATGGACAAATTATACATTGTTTTTGTGATATTTTGCTTCTTTAATTGCAATTATATCTATAAATGTAAACTGCATCTCCAGCTTTTGTTTTGGTAATGCATCTAAAAAGTGTGCCGATGGACTGAAACGATGAAGTTGAGATATTTTACTGTTGCGGGGTTACGAGCTGGTTTCTTCCTGCCACACATCACAGCTGCTCTGTTGTTCCTTCCCACAGGCAAACCTGAGGAAGAGTGCGGAGGGCAGCGTGTCTCTGCTGGAGAAGGACAAGATCATGCTGCAGCACAGATTCACAGACTACCAAAGAAAAGCTGACCAGGACGCAGAGAAGAGGCGCAATTTGGAGAATGAGGGTAAAGATAATGAGGCGCTGCTGACGTGTGATTCAGAACACTGTGCACTTATAGTGTAATTGTAGAGTGAAGCACGGAAGCGGTCGGTATTTGAGTTCTGTTTCATGTCGATGCGCTCCGGATCACTTGATCTGGTCAAGACGTTTGCCCACAAATGGACTAAGCTGGTATCCTGGTGTGACCCTCATCCTGCTCACCGACCAGCTACAGATCTAGATAACTGCTCATGTTCGTCTGCCTCTCCCATTGATTTGCAACAGAAGACGGCACTAAGTGGATTACCAAGCAACAAACTGTTAGAGTTGGTATAGCGTGACTTCGTTTGGGGTTTATGGTGCATTCATGTGCTCCTCGGATGGTCCCACGCATTTCAAACATTTGAATAAATAAAAAGTTTCTTACCATCAAGCCAACATTTCGTCCGCCATGTTTCTGCGTAATTGACATTTATTCAGCACGTCGTGTAGCCAAATTTTGCAGACTTTCTGGTTTGTTGTTTTGAGGGTACTAGTTTTTCAGATTATTTCAACACTACATGAATGCAGCATTTAATAAAGCCCCGTTTAATTCATTTTCAATTAATTGTTTTCCTAGTATCGACTCTAAAGGAGCAGCTTGAAGACATGAGGAAGATCAGCCAGAACTCTCAGGCCTCAAATGACAAGATTGTCCAGCTGCAGAATCAGGTATACAGTAGACACACACACACACAGTCTGGACTAGTGGAGGACATTACATTGAACTTCATTTTCCCTCCCGCTCGTCTCTTCCGATTGACAGATGGAAGAGGCCAACGACCTCCTGCGTGCAGAGTCGGACACCGCGGCGAGACTGAGGAAGAGCCACACAGAGATGGCCAAGTCCATGAGCCAGTTGGAGAGCTTGAACCGCGAGCTGCAGGAGAGGAGCCGCGCTGCGGACGGGGAGAAGGCCCAGCTGGAGAAGGAGCTCCTGCTCCTTCAGAGCTCCCTGGACTCTGAGAGGAGGAACTACAGCCTGGGCTCTGAGGAGATCATGGAGCTGCAAGGTGATCCACCGACACACAGAGGATGACACTGACATATGCAAGCGCAGCACTAAAATCCATAACGATCCATAGATCTTGTTTGGAACTGATTTTTAAAGACAAAGACATTTATCATTCAGATATTTGAGACGGCTGCAGAAATTCCCATAATAGAAGCCGTCACCCACTGATGTGTGAGACATGCCCAAGTGCTGACAGCGCCTACAGCAGTCAAATTGGTTATCTTTTAATGAGAACCAGCGTCTGAAAGTCATAGAATTAGTGGGGCGGGAGGGAATTGGAGTCACTTTCAGAACAGTTTAAAAAAAAAAGTGTCAAACAAGTATTAGGTGTTTTTTGTGGATGAAAGTTCTTGACATTGAAATATATGAATAAAAAGGTTTTTGCAATGAAAAAGGCCAGCTTCATATCATAAGCACCGTGAAAGTGACGATGTGTCTTTATCGTCCGTCCTCAGCGAGGATGTCGAGCCTGCAAGAGGACAACAAAAGCTTGAAGCACAGCCTCTCCAAAGTGGAGTCTGAGCGCAAACAGGCTCAGGAGAGGAGCAATAACCTGGAGAAGGTATACACAAGAAGTACAAATACTTATGTCTGTCCGATTACGTACGTGCTCCCACCCTGTCGAATTGCAGGAATTGCTGTTATTTAGTGTATTTCTGCCAAGACGATGGGACAGCTCGCCTTCATGCCGTTCTGTTGTCGCTACCCCTCCCCCCCCCCCACAGGAAAAGAACAACCTGGAGATAGACCTGAACTACAAACTGAAGACGTTGCAGCAGCGTCTGGAGCAGGAGCAGACTGAGCACAGGGTGATGCGGGCACAGCTCACTGACAAATATGAGTCCATCGAAGAAGCCAAGTCAGCTGCCACGAATGGTATGCCAGTCCTCTGTCAGAGCACGTCCTGCTCCGCGGTTTTTCCTCTCTGCTTTTTCTATTTGCTGCCTTGTTTTTTTTTCTCCAATCCTACTTTAACTTCTGTATCTAATTACCTTTCTTTCTGACCTCATCTTCCTCTCCCTGTTTCATCTTTCTTGTCTACCGTCTGATCAGACTTTTCCCTGCAGGGGATGTTTGTGTGGGAGGAATTCAAGGAGTGTAAGCGGGCAGCATGTCAGGACAGCGCCTCATTGCATATTAAGACTCTTAAGGGAGCTTTTTCAACAGGATGATGATCTGTCCAAATGATTTCTGGTCTTTTTGCCTTGAACATGCTGGAAAAGGCTTATTTCTTTCAGGATAGTTCTCCTGCTAATAGTCGAGGCTCATCATTGTCAATAATACTGTCGATACATCTGGATTTTATTACCCCCATGCACAAACGCATGGTATTTCCAGCTTCAAATACAGAGGGAAATTTACAGAACTGAACCATTACAGCTCAGAATATGCCTTCAGTAACAGAAGATGAAAAGAAAAATGGTGGAAAATGCTCATTAGCGACTGATAATCAGATTTTGTGGTGATCCTGTTCCATCACATTTGTTCTTGTTGATGGACTGGGATACTCGTTGAACAAGGACTTTTTTTTGTCGCTGTCCTACTCCAGCTGTTCAGTCGAAGATGTCCGAGGAGAACGTGGCGAGGATGCGAGCGGAGAGCCGGGTCGTGGAGGTTGAGAAGCAGTGCTCAATGTTAGAGTTTGACCTCAAGCAGTCTGTGCAGAAGATGGAGCAGCTGATGAAGCAAAAAGAGAGGCTGGAAGATGAGGTAAGTAAACCCCCCCCTCACTCTGGCAGTATCAAATAAAAATGCCTTTTTGTGCCTCGTCTCAGAGATATATCTCACCTCCCTTTTGCCGTCCTTCCACAGGTGAATCATCTGCAGATACAGGGAGATCAGGAGTCAAGCAAGCGTGTCCAGTCTCAGAACGACCTGAAGAGCCGCATGCAGGAGGTGGACCGCCTCAGGTGTTCAGAGAAGCAGCTCAAACAGGAGATCAACACGGTGCTAGAGAGTAAACGCTCGCTGGAGTTCCAGCTGGCACAGCTAACCAAGTGAGTGGCTTTTCTGCACCTTTTTTTCCCCATGTAATTCTGCATTTGTTGTCCAACATCTAATCACATTATATTGGATATTTGTCTGCATGCAATGTGTATAAAATGAACATAATATCAAATATTATGAATAAAAGAAATACTTGCATTAGGTCTACTTGAAAAATAGGAGAAGTTATTATTACTCTGAAATGAATTGGCTGCAGCTGCAGCCAGGAGCTCTTCCTTTTCTGTTTGTGCTGCGCTGGCCAGTAATGCTCTTTGGAAGTCGAGGCGTGAATTGCCCGACAATTGCCTGCTATTTTATAATAAAAATAGTGCTGTTATTCCGGCTTGGGGGGGGTGATCACGCCAAAGCTGTTCTGCAGCAGTGTTTACATCAAAGGATTAGAGTTAAGCGTCCGGCTCCATCCACTCCATTGCTAATCCACTGGCTAGCGCTGCAGCCCGTGCTGCTAGTTGAGTTTCACTACAGGCGTGTTTGGAAAGTGCTGTGTAATTAGCTTATAGCTTAGCTTAGATACATAGAATTAATAAGCACTTGTTGTTTTTGGTTGACGTGTTAACAGACAATACAGAGGCAACGAGGGACAGATGAGGGAACTTCAGGACCAGCTTGAGGCCGAACAGTATTTTTCGGTAAGTCTCAGTTCCCCCGATGTGTCTCAGTTCCCCCGATGTCTCGGCCCTCTTTATTAAACGTGAAAGCCGCTGGCTAAACCATCTGTCTGCCCTCCATCAGACGCTTTACAAAACTCAGGTCAAGGAACTAAAAGAGGAGATTGAGGAAAGGAACCGGCAGGTACAAGAGACTCATAAAAAGGTGCAGGACCTATGCAGTGAAAGGTAAGAGAATCCGTTCTATTGAGGCCTCAAGGCCATCACTTCACCACCCAAATGTCAGCTGAATGGTTTTATGAGCTTTCTTGTGAGAACGAATGGCTGAAGAGACATAGGGTTAAAACAATAACAATAATCATATTTGTTTTTATCCTGTACAAAGGGACTCCCTGTCCGCCCAGCTGGATCTGACGGTGACCAAGGCCGAGTCTGAGCAGCTTGCCCGGGCGCTGCAGGAGGAGCAGTACTATGAACTCAACCAGGAGAACAAAAAGGCAACCAGCAGACATAAGCAGGACATCGGGGAAAAGGAGTCGACTATCACCCGGGTATGCAAATCCAACAGCGCGCTGTTATATCCCTCCACAATGTTCATTACGTTGTACATTTGGAAAGATGCAAATGCCTTTTTTATTGTCAAAATTTTAGCTTGAGGAGTCCAATAACACTCTGACCAAAGATGTGGAGAACCTGAGCAAAGAGAAGGCGGAGTTAAGTGAGACGCTCAGTACTCAGGAGGAAGGTACTGGCCCTTTTTGTTCAACTTAAATCCTCTTTGCTGCATTGTGATGACGTTGTTGCCCAAGCTGAGTCTCTTCTTCTCGACAGAGTATGCAGCTCAGAAGGAAGAGATCGCAAATGCAATCAAGGCCAACTATGAGAAGGTCCTCAACACGGAGCGCACGCTGAAGACTCAGGTAACGAGTCGCAGCTTTAGCCGGGGAGGTAATGCCGGTGGAGAGCGGTGACTGATGCTTTCCAACCGTTTCACTGCTTTTGATAACTCAGGCGGTGAACAAGCTGGCCGAGATCATGAACCGTAAGGACATGAAGCTGGACCAGAAGAAGAAGGGCAGTACTGCCGACCTGCGGAAGAAGGAGAAGGAGAACCGCAAGCTCCAGCTGGATCTTAACCAGGAGAAAGAGAAGTTCAACCACATGGCCATCAAGTACCAGAAAGAGTTGAGCGAGATGCAGGCGGTAAGTTCAAGATGTTCCAGAGCACGAGCACTAAAGTTTCATCCTCGTTTTCAACCCGCATCTGACCACATCTGCTGACCAACAGCAACTGGCAGAGGAATCCACATATCGCAACGAGCTGCAGATGCAGCTGGACAGCAAGGAGAGCGACATCGAGCAGCTTCGGGAGAAACTGAACGACCTGCAGCAGCGCATGGATAACTCTAGTGTCACCAGCTTGCAGACCGATGAGACGGACAGCAACATTGCAGGTAGGGTCACCACAGGCACTGACTGGACTCTGCTGCTGCTCTTACTGCACACGCAGGACTCCTCTGCAGCTATTCAGTGAACACAGAACATCGAAATAGTCTGGGAATCGCATAGAAAGAATCATTGCGTTTCCTTTTAACATGTTAGGAATCTTGTGTATATGTTGTGTGTTTATTGAACAGGCTGTTGAACAGCTGCCTGTGGTTTTAGGTTATTGTTTAGTCACGTTGCCATACCTACTGCTGTACGACGATGAACAAAATGTATGATCGTACCTTCCTCTAACGTACATCTTTTATTCACAAACATGCCTTGTTGTAGGTCTGTTTTCTTATGAGCTGGTGTCTGTGGTTGAATCCTTCTCTCTTTATTCCCCCTCATGTCCAGTCGGTTGTCTTCTTATCTTTGTAACATCTATTCCTTTCCCTCTGTGAGTAACTGAGGGGACCGGCCCCTCTTGCCTGGCCTGTGCTGCAGCTCTTGTGTTTGTGTCTTTTTTTGCCCCTGATTTTATGAAGTATTCTTTTACCAGAGGTGGGGAAAGCCCTCTCTTTTGACTTTTGAAAGACGCCTGATGGAGAGGAGAGAAACAAATATCTGTCCAAATTGTCTGACCAAAAAATAAAAAAAGGGCAAACTTTCATGCAAAGATGCTTGCAGTGAACTTGCTTAATGTCACAAAAGGTCAGCCCCAACGGTAAAGTAACCACATGAGTAACTAACCCTGTCGTACGAGACTACGCCCTGTGTGAGGTTTACCGCCTCGCACTCAGCCCCTTTCAAAACGTGTCTTGAAACTGAAGAGCCTGTTTTTTTTAAATTCATGGCACCGTGTGTGCACTACAAACACTCGACACTCTTTATCGTTTCTTTTGTTGTCGGCATGTTCACCTGGAAGTCCCGCTCGTTTGGACACAGAGCTCCCTCACGATGTCCCGTTTTAGTTGACAAAGCCCCCTCTTATAGTTGACTGTTCCCATTTAACTTTATGTTCAGCTGCATGCACTTGAAATGATCATTTTTAGCACCAAATGAGGGATATAACCTGCAATGCACATGGTTGTTTCTGTGAAAGGCGTGATCAAGCTAATTCAGAGAAAATCAAAACCAATTCATGCTGAAAAACTTCAATTTGAAGTAATAATCTCCCGCGCTCTGCTAACGTGCTGTAAGAAGGACTTACCCGTGTCTAATGTGTTCCTCCTGCATGGGGAGTGTGTAGTCGCAGCATGGGATGCAGAACTCCTTAAGGGGTTCACTTGGTGTTTTTGAAACAATTATGGCCTTTGTCAGTTAACTTTTCATCCCCCCCCCCCCCCCCCCCCAGTTGAGTTTGGATCGAAACACTGCATGGCCTTTGTTCCACCGTGCGTTTCACTCACTGCATGGATTTGTAATTGTTGTTGCATCTGGGCTGCATTTCAGAATCCCGATTGGAGGGCTGGCTGTCGATTCCTAACCGAGCGAATATCAAGCGATACGGTTGGAAGAAGCAGGTATGTGTGTGTGTGTGTGTGTTTTTTTTTATTATTGTTTTGTTTGGTGTTTCCTCTGCACACCTGCTTTTCGTTGAAGTCTGTTTCGGTTTGTTGAGAATGCCGCAAACCCCTTGAGGGCAATATCCGTCTTCCTCTCATTGTCCCGTTTAATATTTACAGTATGTGGTGGTGAGCAGCAAGAAGATTCTGTTCTACAACGACGAGCAGGATAAGGAACAGTCCAACCCCTCGATGGTACTAGATATCGAGTAAGTCCTTTTTTCCCCCCCCTTTTTTGACGGTCACATTTTTGCTGAAAAATATCTGCGGCTAGAAAAAAAAAAAGATCCCCTAAGGCCATGTAGCAGGGTTTGTGTTTTACATGTGTTTTACCGTGTTATTGAGACGTCATTTTGTGCCTTCTTTGTGCAGCAAACTGTTTCACGTGAGACCCGTCACACAAGGAGACGTGTACCGAGCGGAGACAGAAGAGATTCCAAGGATATTCCAGGTCGGAGGCTCCTTCCTGTTCTGGAGATTTCTCGATAGATTCTCATAAATGCGTTCTGCCTGTATATTTCTGATGTCGAGTCAGATTCCGCGACGCTCTGCTCCGCCACAGAAATGCTTATTTTTTAAGCGCAGATTGTTTTTGACGTTTTGGCCTGCTTCTCCGTCTGTTATCAGATCCTTTACGCCAACGAGGGAGAGTGCAGGAAGGAGGCGGACATGGAGACGGGCCCTCAGGGTGACAAGACCAACTGTCTCCCACACAAAGGCCACGAGTTCATCCCCACGCTGTACCACTTCCCTTCCAGCTGTGAGGCCTGCTCCAAGCCTCTGTGGCACGTCTTCAAGCCGCCGCCGGCGCTGGAGTGTCGCCGCTGCCACGTCAAGTGCCACAAGGACCACCTCGACAAAAAGGAGGACGTTATCGTCCCTTGCAAAAGTAAAGTCCTTTAGCAGTCTAAGCTGTTGATGGTGTACAAACACTTTATACCTTTATCTTTCAAGACGACGAGCTATCGTTAACGACAACTAGTCAATTCATCTTTTATGGTAAACTGGGTTTTGGACTGTTGATCTGGATTCTTGACCTACAACACCTTGTGCCCCCCCCTCCCCCTCCCACACAGTAAACTACGATGTGACCTCTGCCCGGGACATGCTCCTGCTGGCTCTGAGCCAGGATGAGCAGAAGAAATGGATCGGCCATCTTGGAAAGAAGATTCCCAAGACCCCGCCATCCACGTTTTCCAGAGCCTCACCTCGTTCCATGTCCACTCGCTCCGGACCAAACCAGTCCTTCCGCAAGAACCCTAAAAGCAATACGGGAAAGCTGAGGTAACTTGACAATTTGTGGCTGATGTCTTGTTCACTTCATTGCATGAAATACAATAAGGCACTGTGCTGTTGTTTTTGGGCAGCGAGTGAGTGAGGCTGCAGTCAGAAGTCTTATTATATCCCATCTGGTGGGCTGAGCTGTGGTCCAGTCAGTCACGTGACCTGCTGTTTGTCTCCTGTGTTGTAGCAGAGCGCAGTCCAGCCTCCAAGCAGCAAACACAACATCCAGCACTTGTTGACAGGAACTTCTTCAGAAAGTGTTGATCCTTTTTTTTAGACTCTTTTTTTTGTTTTCCTTCAGCTTTAAACTTGTCTGTTTATTAATTGTGTTTCCAACGCGAGACACTTCCTGGTTGGTTGGTTGACTCCTGGGCTCTTTCCAGTTGACACTTGGGATTTTTCTCATTGGCACTAACGACTTGTTGGGTTCAGTCACTAACATGGACTTACTGTGCAACTCTTCGCTAGAATGGTCCAGATAAAGGATTTTTACGAAACATGCAGAGGTGTTAACGGTGTTGCAGTGTCTATAATCCGGCTTTTCTGTTGTATGTTGACTCTGATTGGCTTACTAACCGAGCTGAAGATATGTCTCTCTTTTACTGGACACCTGTCTTTGTTTTTGTTTCTTTCAGCTAACCATCTGAACCGCTTGGATTTTTTTCTGGACTCTAAACTTTGCCTCCTTCCTCATCCTCAAAAGAAACCCAGAGAAACCTGTATTTACATCGAAAATTCATTGCAAAGAGAGTATCAATAAATATCTAGCGCTGGAAAATTGCAACACATATCAGACACACAAAGGCATCGTGGACATAAAGAGGCCTAACACCCGGCTCCGCCATCTTTTCCACAAGAGACAACCGTCGTTCAAACTCAACAAACTTGCAGCTCTCCATTTCTACCAGAAGATGGCACACTCGTCCTGGACTTAAGATGGACAGTGTGCGCGGATAGAGGGACTCATGTCATGGAGACGTTCTGTGTTTCATATTATGTGACAGTTATGATGACAGTGGGAAGGTAAACAGGGGGTTTTGCTGGGACTCCTGCAAGTGTGTCTTCAGCTTAAGGTACCGTCATACAGGGATTGCGGATCTGCAGTGACTCGGGTGGAAAATGAATATCAAATGTTGTAATTATTTTTTGTTTTCTCCCCCCACCTAACTGATACTGAAGCCAAAATGCAAACGTGCTTCTGTCTCCAGTTAAAGAAAATGACTGATGCCTTTATCTAGTATCTCTGGCCTTTTTGCCTTTATTCTTATCACTCTGCAAGTCACTTATCAGGTTTGGGACAGAGTATTGGGACATAAGTATTAGATGTTTTGAGTATTGAGTGAGGAGCATGCAAGATCATCATTTAAATCTATGCATTATTTTTATTATAATTATTTTTATTGCTCCAAGCCATAAGGAATATTCCATTGTAATGGCATATAGGAGTCCTAAAACTTAATAGATTTTTTCTGTTTATTTGGTACATTCTGTTTTTTGTTTTTTGTTGTAATGTATTGCCTTACATTGATTCATAGATACATGGTTCAAAAGGAAAACATTAAGTTAACAAATGTAAAACTGCACTGTTTGAATTGTAAATTATTTGTAGACTAAACAGGTGTAGCATTTGGCCCACCTAGTGCCTTAATGTTTGGATATTGATTTTACTGCCATATCTGTTTGTTGTTTTTTCCTCCAAAACAAGACGAATCCTAACTCTTCCATCATTTATTGTTTAAGAAATCGCCATGCATCTGTGGTTTTATCGGAACTTCTCTCTGGTTTGAGTATATAAAATATATATATGAGATTACATCTATGGACACATTGCAATAGAGTTAGCGTGTCATAAGAAAGTCCCTAAACTCGGTTCATATCAGAAGACAAATTTCAGGATGGTGTACCTAAAGGGAGACCACCAGAGTCGATGAGTGTCCTTAACAATTACGAGTTGTTTCTCTAACACGGTTAATGTCCCGTTAATGCAACCCCCCCCCCCCCCCCCACCACACACACACAGTGTATATAATGAGAGCGACATAAGGATTATGGAATACTTCCGCAATCTTTTTATTTGTAACTTTTTGTTCAGTTAAAAAAAAAAGCACTGGAACTATGATCTACTCTTGTCTTGGATAATTTGCATGGTTAATTGCATTGGAGTCCGCACTGATGGATATGTCAATAAACATGTCTTTATCATTCACTGGATACTAGTTTTCACTACAGAAAGTGAGTGTGTTTCATATTTTTGGGCATCACATGAGTGCATCTCAAGAGTGTGCATAGTGGGCATCAGACACGGGGGGCTCCAAAAAACTCCAGGCTTATTGCGTGTCAAGTGGTTTTTGCATCGTGTAATTGAGAATTTATAATTTAATGTAATTTAGTGTCTAAAGAGATTCCATGTGTCAAAATCTAGTTTTGATACAATCATTCCTGTTTTGTGCTTATGTTGCATATTCTAGAATTAGTGTAAATTACCACACAGTTAATGTAGTAATTAGTATCTTAAATAGACAGTACACACAGGAATACACAGGGTGAGTTTTAATATGGTGGGGGGGGGGGGTGGAAATCACCTGGTGGGATTGTTGTTGACTGAGCAAACCTCGCTAACAAGCAGCCCTCTCATAAACTGTAATTAATGTGCCTGCATGGTCTGGGCAACAGCGATCTGTGTGTGCGTGTGTAGTCCCGGGTGCAGTGCTTGCGGAAGGATGGCTAGCAGATGTCAGAGCGCATCGATAAGTTCTCAGCGTGTTGTTGCAGCGTCATTCTGTTTGAATGAAGTTCAACCTGAGAACTAGCTCAACTCTCCATTCGCGCCCCGGTGGATTGAAACAGGACAAAAACAAAGAGTTGAGGAAGTAAAAAGGTTGCCAAATATGCCGGTGTTTACAGGTATGGTGTTATTTTTAGTACAACACGTTAATGGTCGTAGAAAATGACATCAAAAACCGTCAACTCTTACACGTGTTTTTTGTGCAGTAACGTGAAATTACATTTGGCATGCTAAGTTGGCTAGCTTTAGCATGATATGCAATTAGCATGCTAACGGTAGTAGCCAGCCTGTCAGTGTTGTTAGGCCACTGGTGGAGTTATTACCAAAAAAACAATATTTAAAGACAGAAGAACACTCTTAAGTATTACGTTGCTGCAATTGAGTCCATGTTAGCTCGTGGAGCTTACAGAATGTGTTTGGTGAAGCCGGTTACGTTAGCTGGCATCTGGCTCAATCAAAAAAGCAGTTTCTGACGCTAAGTACCAGCTAACGTTAGCTAGGTTAGCCAGCTAACAGTTGAGTAAAGGTGATTTAACTAACGTTAGGTATTTAAAAAGCAAGCCTCTTTTGTTGGTAACTATGTCCGTTTAAGCCCTCTACGTGTAATACCAGTATGGAATCACAGAATCACGCCTTTTATTCGTATATACAGTCTATGATTAGCATAGGTAGCCCTGCTAACCAAGCTAGCGTTAGCTAGCCAAATCATGAGTGTACACTTCAGAAGCCCTTTAACGTTACCGCAGTTGCGGCTTCTTGAAGACCAACAATGCTTATAGAACGCGTGTATGCTGTTTTTAATATGGCATTAATCTTACATGGGACACTAAAATTACCAAACATCTGTTTTATTTCATTGCATCTGCAGCCAAACGGTTGTATGCGTTCACTTTCAGCTTGGACTGAAGCTAGCTGTGTTATCCCATGGAGCACTTAACTAGCTGATAGATGCTGTGTCATACATGACAGCTGTTTGAAAAAGTAACGGCTTTTCCCGACGGTCACACTGGGAGGCTAACGTTGTGTGTGTGTACTATTCTTCTGTCTTGTTTTCAGTGAATGTGAAATGGGGCAAAGAGAAGTTTGATGCAGTCGAATTGAACACTGAGGAACCACCCATGGTCTTCAAGGCTCAGCTCTTCGCCCTGTCAGGAGTTCAGCCAGACAGACAGAAGGTCATGGTGAAGGGAGGCACTCTGAAGGTACTGATGTGATCAAAAATCATCTTTTGTTCATACTAACAAGTATTGCCCCTTTAGCCAAAGCCTGTCACGGAGTTATACACTGACATCTGTTCACCACAAACTATTAAAACGCACCAATGAGCCACACATTGAGTACACATCTGCATACAGGGACCTGGTCCTGCTGTTGTAAATATTCACAAGAGAAGCAAATGTGTATTAGTCTACAGCTGAAAACAGTACCCAGCAAATTCACTTTTTACTCCTGTTTGAGTCCTGTTTGTTAAACTACAATGCCCAGTTGTAGGAATTCAGTGAACATTTTGTTTTTAATGAAACTGTGTGGAATGGGCCTCTGCGCCTTATCCCTCAACTGTTTTTAAGAAGCTCACCAATATCTTGTTCTTTATTCTAGGATGATGAGTGGGGGAACATTAAACTGAAAAATGTGAGTATTCAAGATGTTTGAACACGTATAACAATCATTTCTTCGTTCACAGAACTATACCACCAAATGTGTTTGAACCAATCGGTGAACTTCTGTGTATTTCTCTTCTTTTTGCAGGGAATGACTCTGCTGATGATGGGCTCAGCTGAAGCCCTGCCTGAGGAACCGGCTGTTCGGCCCATGTTTGTCGAGGACATGACTGAGGAGCAGCTGGCCTCAGCGGTGAGTAAGCCTCACAATGACCAGTACACCTAAAACAAACATGGCGATTGTTGATTTCGGCTCTGACTCGGCCGGGGTAAACGTGTTTTCCTCAATGTGGTGTTTACCAAATAGAGAACATAATGAATTAAATATACAGTATATGTCCCATTGTCATGAGATTACATAGACATAGCATAAAATATGGACGTAGTCTCCTAAAGTCACCCGTAAGTTTCTGAAGAGTCAAAGCGAAGCTCAAAGTGGGTTGCTCCGGCTGTTGCCATCTTGTTTTTATTGGAACCAGAAGTGCCCATATTTGGACGGGAGAGTGTAGCTGCGGTAGAGCGAGGCTCAACAACACAAACGCAGCAGAGCGCTCAAGTCCAGTGACTCATATTAGCTGAGGTGATGCTCAGAGCAGACAGCTAGTGCAAGTTAAATGGGTGAGATAATGTTAATATTAATTGTACCGGGAGTTGGTTGGGGAATAACATCCATTTCATTGGCATTGGATAACATGACTGGCCAATACAAAGTTCAATTCTGCCTTTATTGTTATTTCTTCAGAAACACTTGAAGCTTGGTTATTAACTACAAAGAAGATTTATTTGGTAAACTGTATTTCATCTTCATACGTTTAGAGGAACTCTTCCCTCTCTGCTTTCAGATGGAGCTGCCTTGTGGGCTGACAAACTTGGGCAACACCTGTTACATGAATGCCACAGTGCAGTGTCTGCGCTCTGTGCCGGAGCTCAAGACTGCTCTCAGAAGGTGGGTCTTCTGCTACGGTCGGCTCTCAGAATATATTCGGACGGTGGACATACTGATTATGAAGAGTTGTCTGTTTCAGTGGTCTACATTGTTTAAAATCATCTTTGTGTCTTTCTTTGTCCCAGGTATGCAGGTGCTCTGCGATCTTCAGGGGCTAATGCACCATCACAATACATCACCGCAGGTACGAGGCACAGTCTGTGCTTAACCCTGTGCAATGAATGTCTTAAACTTATTTAATGCATATGATATTAATATGTATGTCTTTTTCTTACATCCTCAGCCCTTCGTGACTTGTATGAGACCATGGAAAAGACCTCATCTAGCCTGCCTCCCATCATCTTGCTGCAGTTCCTCCACATGGCCTTTCCACAGTTTGCTGAGAAAGGGGACCAGGGACAGTACCTCCAGCAGGTTACACTCATACTTACAGCTATGCATCTTGGACCTGCGTTCTTATTCTAGACTTTGAGTGACAATATGAGGATATGGTCTCATTTCTTGGCATTGTCTTCTTCTTTCTTTGTCCTCTCAGGATGCCAACGAGTGCTGGCTGCAGATGATGAGAGTGCTTCAGCAAAAGCTTGAGCCATTAGAGCCGGAGACTTCCATGGAGGTAAAACCTATTGATTGTTGTTTTCTGATGAAAGGACGACTCTGTAATTGATAAGTAAGTTATTTTGCTTTTTGTCTCTCAATATCTAGACCGAGTCTGAGAGCGGGGCTGCCTCTTCCTCCACAAAGAAGAACTTAATTGATCAGTATTTCGGCGTGGAATTTGAAACTGCGTATCCTTGCGGCGTGCACTTGTTGGTCACATCTTTCTATGGTTTGACTCTAAAAGTGTTGGCGATGAAGAGTGGTGTGTGGTGTCGAAGTAAGATCTGTGCGTGTCGTTACTCCGAGGGGCTTTTCCTTCACTCTCCTGTTCAGTATGAAATGCACAGAGGCTGAGGAGGAGGAGCCAATCAAGGGCAAGGAGAGCCAGCTCCAGCTCAGTTGCTTCATCAACCAGGAAGTGAAATACCTCGCAACAGGACTAAGACTGGTAGGAATCACACTTACCTGAATATCTTTTTATTATATCATATTTTTAATTATACTTGGTTGTTTTTATGTTTGTTCAGAGCCAAAGAAATAACTGCAACGTACATATGACAAAATCATGTTTCTGACTCTCTTTTTTTCTCTTCTCTCTCCAGAGACTGCAGGAAGAAATCACAAAAATGTCTCCATCCTTGGAAAGAAATGCCCTGTATATCAAATCTGTGAGTGGTCCCTCTGCCTGTAGTTTCTCTTGGAATAAGCGTTCTTTTCTACTGCTACATTTACAAACGTGAAGTTAATTCACATATTGAAATGTGTCCTCTAGTCTAAACTCAGCCGTCTCCCTGCCTACTTGACTGTTCAAATGGTCCGGTTTTTCTACAAAGAGAAGGAGTCCGTCAATGCAAAAGTCCTCAAGGTTTGTCTAGAGCTGCCGTCGTCCCTAATTTATAACAGGGCGCACTATGATTGGTCAGTCTAACTTTGTTTTTGTTTTTTTGAAGGACGTGAAGTTCCCACTCATGCTGGACGTTTATGAGCTCTGCACCACGGAGGTCCAGGAGAAGATGCTGACCATCAGGTCCAAGTTCAAGGTGATGGAGGACAAGAAGCTGGAGGAACAGCAGAAGAAGGTACGGCCGCTCCTTTGACATCTTATTTGTATTGTTACTTGCTACCTGTCATGCTAAGCTCCCACTTCATCATACAGTGTAAATACCAGCTCTTCGTTTGCATTAGGTGGTGAAGAAGCCAAGTGCCGTGAAAGTGAAATATGAGCCGTTCTCATTCCCTGATGGTACGTAACGACATGTCACTCACAAGAAAACGTGTAGTCGTAAATTCATCACAATACATATTTGTATAAACATACATAGACAATTTCTTCCTTCATCCATGTATAATGTGGCATTAAAAAAAAAAAGAATCTGATTCCAGGAATGTAAAGAATAAATATCCTTTCATCAACATGTGCTCATTCACTCTAAAAATACACCTTATAGGCACATTTTAACAGCATAAGAATGAAGTAACATCACTGATTGGAATCGGACAAAAGGCTACATTTAGATTTCAAAATGTTCCATAAATGTCTAACCTTCAGCAATAAATCTATTGTTGAAAAGGCAGATAGAATGTGCCAACTCTATTGTTACACTTACCAAAGGTACAAATGAAATGAAAGGTTTTCAAGTGCCTGCAAAATGCCATTGCCCCACAATGCCGAGCACCACTTGGGTATCGAGCAGTGTAATGGCTTTTGAACGCACACTATGTTCATTCACTATGGTCTATTTCAGTCGATTATCAGCCCAACGTTGAAGGAAATTGTGACACACTGCCGTTTCTCCCGCAGACCTCGGTTCCAACAACAGCGGCTACTACGACCTGCAGGCCGTGTTGACGCACCAAGGCCGCTCTAGCTCCTCAGGTCACTACGTGGGGTGGGTCAAGAGGAAAGAAGGTAAGCGGCGGTTTCACATTCAGCATGTACGCCAGTCACAATACAGGAACCTAAATCCCCGAGTACACAGATGGTCAGGAACTTAACGTTTCCCTGCGGTCTCTCGTCAGATGAGTGGGTGAAGTTCGACGACGACAAGGTGAGTCTGGTGTCTCCGGAGGACATCCTGCGACTGTCCGGGGGCGGGGACTGGCATATAGCGTACGTTCTACTGTACGGCCCCCGGCGGCTGGAAATACTTGAAGAGGAGCAGTAGCTGTGGGAGATTTCCTAGAAGACATGCATACAAACATGCCATTTCCAAGCACTGTCTGCATAGATGTGCAATAAAACTGGTGTCTTTAAAGATTCGATGACCTTAATTTCTTTTGTAACCAACACGGATGCTTGTAAAACAAATTCTGTCAAATGGTGTTAAATATTCAACTATAGTGGGCTTTGAAAATGGAGACATGACGAGAGGCAATCTGTGGACCGGATCCTTGAAAGAGGATCACGAGTCCAGCTCTGCAGTTTCATTAAATGTTTTATACACATTGTATATTTTTTAAAGCCTTTGCTAAGGTGCTCATATCATACAAGCAAAAATCTCTCTTTAGTCATTTAATCAACTTTTACAGGAATGCCTCGCCGAGCCGTTGTATCTTCTCAGATGTATTACGGAGGTCAACACTGTAAAGACTTGCCCTTGTTCACCTGTTGGC
The DNA here is from genome assembly GCF_949748355.1 of Melanostigma gelatinosum. Classification (NCBI taxonomy): domain Eukaryota; kingdom Metazoa; phylum Chordata; class Actinopteri; order Perciformes; family Zoarcidae; genus Melanostigma; species Melanostigma gelatinosum. Next base: position 6,311,931 of record NC_136648.1, on the reverse strand, counting down.
CCCTCTGGGAAACTCGGGTTCAACCTCAGGTCTTTTCTTAAGTGCTTAGCTCGCATCATCTCCTGGAATTGTTCTGAAATGTATTGACAGATGAGGTTCTGTCTGCCAAATGTTCACTAATGCTTTTTTCGGGGGGAGGGGGAAGTGTGGGGATATGGTCTGGAACAGGTTGTCCTTGTGATGAACAGTGTGTGGTTAAATAAAGACTTGAGATTCAACTGTGTGGGTTTACTCGACATCTGAACCCTTAAAAGGCCGTCGCTTCGACACGAAACAATGTAAGACCGAAGCATCCACCCTCTGTAATAAGTTAGACTGATTGCTTTTCATAGGTGATGAAAATAAACTGTTGTACCAAAGTGTGACATTCTTTAATGTGAGCATGTGATCGAAATGAATGGTCCAACAACTTATTAAAAAACATTTATTGGGTTTAACGGTGAAAAAAAATCCAGTTTCAACCTACACCACATACAAAAATGTTAACTTCCAATTGTTTTTGGTATGAAAAAGAATGCGACAATAGCTGACGTACTGAACGATCTATTTTAAGCCTCACTGAGGTTGTCTGCAATCTGGGGGAATCCTGCAGTGTTAAGAGCTGAGACCAGGCTCTCCACGGTGGCTTGTGTTCCCTCTCTGTCCTGCCAGGCTACAAGCAGCAGTTTGGCCTGCATGTCGACGTCTTCGCTGTCCGTTTCGATCTCTCGCAACTCCGCCGCCTTCATCTCCAAATGAGGCGCCAGTGCCTTCCACTGAGCGCCCAGCTTTGCTGCAATGTCATCCATCTGCTGGTTGCTCACCATCTTGCTCTGTATGCTCGGACCTGGAAGAGAGCGACACAAAAGAGGATAAGAATAGAGGCTTCATCTAAACAGGGTGGTAGCAGCTTAAAGATGGAGGGGTATGGTAATTGTAGTTGATTGAGTATAGCCTACATGTTGGGATGTACAGTGTTGAATCAGCGACTATTCAAACTCACTGTCGTTGCTGTCTTTGAGGAGATTGTCTCCATTATCGTCGTCATCCTCTTCCCCCGTCTTGATCTCTTCAGAGGGAATATCCTTCTGCATGAATGGAAAGAAAACTATCAGTTTTGGCGTCATGTCTTTGTAGAATGATGGATACCGTTTGTTCTGAAGTAAAGTAAAGCCTCACCGGCAGTTCTTTGGCCAGTTTGCTGACCATGCTGTCGAGGTAGTCCGCCAGGCTCTTGAACTTCTGGTTCGTTGGTTGAAAGAAGTGTGGACTTCTCCTGGACAGCAGCCTCAGAGCTCGCCAGCCGTAGTTCGGGTTCCGCACGGCCCTGAAGTGAGTCACAAGAAGCAACTGATGAGTCACAAGTAGTATAGGATGCCTTAAAAATAGTGACATAAAAATTACTATTTGTTATGACAGTATAGTATACTTTAAGAATGCCAGTCCATAAAAAATGTAATGAAAATGTCAGAGTTTAGTACGTTATTGAATATAGTCTAGTATATGTGATAAAAGCTTTTAAGAAAGTGTAGTATGCTACATAAATGTAATAAAAAGTCATAGTAACCACTCAAGTTGTAGTTTGTATTCATGTCTCCCCAAAATATCTTGAGACCAACATTCTATCCTATTAGACAATGTGTATATATTATTGTGTTGTCTCCGACATTTGACCACTAAATTCTTATCAGTTTATCCTCGAGTTCTAGTGGATGTTTGTGCCAGATATAATGACATTCACTCCAGGTGTTCCTGAGATATTGCATTCACAAAAATCTGTTCATCCTTAAGTCAAAGTGGATGTTTTTTGGCAAATTTGAAGGAATTTGCTCTCAGCGTTCCTGAGATATCACGACGGGACGGTTTTGAAGCGGTGGTGACCCTGACCTTTGACAGAGGGAGAGGTGCTTAAGTACAGACGGACAACCCAAAATCATAATGCGTCCGGCCACCGCTGTCACAGAGACATAAGACTGGGGATGAAGACACTAAAGCTCTTTAGGGAGAGAAGACGAGTCACAGTGAAAACCTACTTGTACTCTTCCTCCACCATGTTAGCGGGATCGGCCTGTTCAATGGCCTCCGCAAAGAATTCGTCCAGCGATGGCATGAACTCCCTGAATGAAAGAGAACATTGTCTGATAGATATAGATAGATATATATATATATATATATATATACACATACACGGTGATGTAGATGAGAACTACTTCCTTGTTTTCTGGACCACTGACCTGCTGTCGGACTTGCAGGCCTCCATGTTGTCATGGTTCAGGTTCCACAGTCGAGTCAACTCGTCACTAACAAAACACAAAAGTGAGAATTGTTGAGTTAAACTCTACAGGTTCACTCCACGTGGGTCGTGGTTTACAACTGATTCTTAAGGAAGGATCTCTTTTCATTTGTCTCTGCATTTTTGTGGAATTGACTCTTACTACAACAGGGTTCAAACCTGAGAACATCTAACAACTCTGCTTTCCCTAACCTGCATAACCTGCATTACATCACATACTTTCCCATGAAAAGTTTGCTGTCCGGCCCTTTTCCAAGGAAGTCTTCTGGAGCTTGTCTCTTCCTGGTGGGTCTTTTGGGTTTGTCATCTACTGCCCTGTTAAAGAGGGAATAAATCGAACAGACAGTCATTTTGGCATGCCAGCCCAGGTTTACACACCACATTCTTTTGTTGTGAAAATGGACAAATCCATTCAATAAAATAACTATCTGCCATGATTCTATTAGGACAGCGGTTCCCAAACTTTTTAGGCCGCGCACCCCCTTCCACATCCCGACCGGGTTCGCGCACTGCCCCCTAAATTAAAAAAAAAGAAAAAGTAACAGAGCCTAAAAATAAAATCGGACCAATGAGAGAACAGTTTGCCCGCGCGTGGCGTTTGTTTACAAGATTTAGTCCGCTGTTAAATGTTGCAGTGTGAACACAAACCGAACAAAGGAGCAACTGCAACATTGTATCATATTAATCCCTGAATCAGAACAAAGCAAATGAACTACGGGTGTGAAAACGCCCTGAAACACTGCAACAAAGTTTCAATAACTTTCAGTGACACAAGGCGTCACTTTTAAAGAGCAATACGGATGGCGAGCACACACGCACAGGCTCAGAGGCAGATTATCACATTTAATTTACAATTAATGACCGACTAATGTAGCCAGGATGTCTTCGGACAAAGCATCGATGCGGCGCGACGCAGTGTTGTTGGACACCGGGATCATGTCCAACTTTTTTGCTTCCTTCTCCCCAATCATACATTCCACCATCTCTCTGGCAGTAAATAAGAGGGTTTCAGACAGCTGTTAGCCAGAACCTCACTGCGGCTTTGGGGAATCTGCATTGCCAATCCAAGTGAAGCCCAGACACAGATCATTTTCATCATATTGCCTCTTTTTTTCCCCAGTCTGATGCTCACTCTCGTGTCCTCTTTTTTCACCTTGACTCGATGGGCCGATGTGCTCCCGATTTGTCTGTGCTATCCCTTCCTCCTTTTCATCTTCCTCTAGCTCGATTTCTTCTCCCGGTCTCTCCCCAACGCACCTCTCCGTTCCCTCTCGCCTCCGATTTCTCTCTCTGTCCCTCTCCTCTTTTACGACTTGATAGTTTCAGATGTCCCACCTGACAGTTTCCCCTATTTCAGCCAGTTTAGCATGTTTAAATTAATGTTGCTGAATGCATGACGTTAGCTGCACAAGCTAGGCTGGCTAGTGTGTACGACTGGCGGCAGGCGGCAAGACTGCCGGAAGGAGCTCAAGTGCATTTATTAAATTGTACTTTTTAATTTTAATTTTTATATTTAATATTATTACACCATCAGACCGCCATTACACTTTTCCTCTCGCGCACCCCCTAGAGCAGGGGTCTCAAACTCATTTTCACTCCGGGCCACATCAGCATCACGGTCGGCCTCAAAGGGCCGGTTGTAAATGTAAGACAAAAATATTGTACATGCAGTTATATAAATGTGAACATATATTTAAGCACATTTCTGTTATTATAACTTAAATCCTTTTAATTTAGGGTTAAGAAACCCACATTACTCTATCAAAGCTCAAACTATTAAAGACAAATATCAAACAAGTTATTACAATAACTTTGTTCAAAGCTTAAAATCCTTTCAAGGGTGCATTTGCACAATCATGAAGTATTTTATGTGTTTTTAAAGCCACGTTTAAAGTAGTTTCAATGTACTCACAATACATTTCCATTTCAAATGTACAGTAACCAGCCAAAGAGCTGCTTCTATGTTTAAGTATCTCATCATTATGACTTTCTATCTCATAATTTCGACTATGGGGATATTTTTATTATCAAGTCCAACTTAAAAAAAAAAAGAAAAAAGATTTTTTTTTTTTTTTGCTGGCGGATTCGCGGGCCACATAAAATGACGTGGCGGGCCGGATTCAGCCCACGGGCCGGGAGTTTGATACCCCTGCCCTAGAGGCAGCTCGCGCACCACACTTTGGGAATCCCTGTATTAGGAGATTAGGCTGCTGTACCTTTCTTTCACAAAGCTCGGGCAGCCCTCATTTTTCCAGCCATTCCAGTTCTCCTCTGTGCCGAGGATATGCTGTCAAGAAGAACATTTATAGTGTCACGAGTGTACCGGGAACTTGACAGAGCGCGTAAGAAGCCTCGTTTAGCTTAATAATAGCATTCTGAAATCTTGGCTTACTTCAACCATGGTGGCAAACTTGTCTCCATCCGGAGGAATCTCTTTCAGCAGCTACAAGAGAAGAGTCACAGATTAATACAGTGGGATTTTCTCTCTCTGGATCCCATGACAATACAACTAAATGGCAGATATTTCAGAATCTTGGCAAAGCTAGATATTGCTGCTGGTAAATGGGAAAGTGTTGTCCCTGAGTTCAGTGTGTTGAGCATATCTAGGTACCTACTGTAGGTCGACAGGTACAAAGAAAGTGAAATATCTATCTGTAGGAAATGATGTCAGCGAGATTTAAGACTGACCTGAAAAACCAGTTTAGTCGTGTCTTCAATCCACGTCGTCTGGTCGTCATTCAGAGCACAGCCAGAGCTGCACGAGAACAAAACATGAAACAACGGCTCACAGCTTCTTTTATTCACACACGTTTTATTGTGCACCGTTAGACAAAATCCTTCACCTTTTGAACTTGACCTGGCCCTTCAGGTACTGGAAGAGGATGAGGTACTGCAGCAGAATGTGCCGCCTGAAGTTGCTGTCGCTGAGCTGCAAGTCCATCAGCTGGAGGGTGAAAGCGAAGAACAACAAGTAAGGCAACGCCCAAACTATCTTTGCATAGATACCAATAAACATATTCAAAACCACATCGGGAATGCAACAGGAAATTATGCTGAGGCAGCGTATGTAGATGCGGCGGCCGGTATCTCCCACGACTTCTGCTACGTTTTTGGTTTTTATTTGTGGTCCTTTCATCTTCTTTAAGGGAGTGTGTGGCACATGACAGAATACACTTCGGCGCCTCACAAAAAGATTGGACTTAATTGGAAGACGAGACAGCGCTGAGATACCTTGCAGACTAAGAGGTATCTGATGGTAAATACAATTATTTCTGGGCTAAAAACAGTTTTCTCACTTTTTCACTCGTCAGAAACTTGGCAAAGTAGACATGCTCTCCTCCCGATGCTCTCAGCTCCTCCAGCTTCCTCTTAGAGGCCTGCATGTCATCCAGCTTATAGCTCTTGAACACGGCCAAGGTCTCGTCTGAGAACTGTGCAGGACAAAGAGGAATTTAAACAGGCGGTGAGTCATTTCTTTTTAGCATCTACTTTGGTAGTCGTTATGATCTGACAAAACGTTCTCGGCTCCCGTGGCGAGGTGCATTACCTTAAGAAATGTCATCCAAGAGAATTTATCGTAACACTGCACAGGGTTCCTGAAGTAGTCCTGCAGTGTCCAGAACTTTCTGTACAAGTTGTAGTCGATTGGAATGGAACTGAAAGTAATAATTGATGCAGTTGTAATAAATAAAAAATTAGTAACATGCAAAAGGCGTCATTCATGAAATGGTTAAACGTTGCTGGATCTCAGTGCAAGACGTTCCCTCACCATGGTGCAGGAGCCTCCTCCTCTCCCATTTCTCCTTCCTCCACCTCCATGCCGTCTTCCTTTTCTTGTGTGTGCTATAAACACAGAAAAATGAAATATGATTACGTAAACTATAACTTTAAGGTTACATTTTACATTCTCACTGTCATTATCAACACTTTACCTTCTGGCCGAAAGTGCTTTCTTGTTCATTCTTGTTGAACACGGTTATATTTTCCAGATTAAACTGGCTCTGCAGATTGAGCCCTGGAATAAACACAAATGGCAGTACATTGAAAAAGTGCATCCGGACGAGGTCGGATGACGGTGGCCACAGATTATAAACTACCACACACGAGGAGTCGATGTTGTCTTCTTTATTCAAAGATAACATGCTTGCGTTTACCAGATTTTTCCGACAGAGGGAAGAGACGTGCCAGGAAGAGCTGGATTCGCCCACAGAATACCGTATTCTGGGATTTGGACAGCCTCCTTAAAAGATCTACACAGATTGACAGGTGTGTTACAAACAGCTGTGCCCTTTAAACACACAAAGTGTTGTTCATCAACGAGAATGAAAAGCCATCCTGACCATTACACATCCTCAACAGGTAGTTCTTCCCAGCAGTGTAAAAAGAGTTCTAGGAAAAGGGAGAGTACATGGTGATTAAATGATCTTTATTATTCTGGAGACACACTAGAATTGGCTTTGAGGCTGCAGCTTATTTACCGATTTCCAGGTGGAAACATTCTCCTCGACAAAAGAGAATATTTTGTCACATTGGTCGAGGGGAAGACAGTCCAGTACATCTCCCAGCAGAAGGAAAGGAGTTGTAGCAGAACAGATACCTATAGGGAGACAAGACAGAAGATCACAAGTCTTGTGAGGTGTAGTCAGGACAGTCTGTACTGATGCATATATCATGACAACAATATTACTAATTTATCTGTCTAATTTATCACTTGAAGATGCATAGTAAGTTGTGTCTTTCTTTGAATGTGAGAGTCATATAATATATATATATATATATCATAGTAATACATAGTATCACTAAGTGTCATGTGGGCAATTTGAATGAATGGCATAACACAACAAGTATTCATTCATTAACTGTCATCTTTCCTATAAATCAAAGACACAAAGGGCAACATACCTTCTGTCACTGCGTCAATACTCAGGTAGATGAGAGTCAAGTATGAATCACAGTTCACCTTCTGCTCAACCTGCAGACAAAAAATGCAACACGATAATATACATGGTTCATTTCATGAGGTTCATAGAAATAAAATAAGAGTAGATGTCTGCTAATTGACTTACAATCTGATCACCAAGCACACCCCTCAGCGCCTGGTCAAGGGTGGTCTTCTTCTCTGCCTCACTGAAACACACGACACAGTCGAGTCAAAAATACGTTTCATGGTCGTATCAGTCACTCGTAAAGAGGCTAAAATCAACATCACTTACTTCCCAGGGAACTGGTTGAACACGTTTACCAAAGGTTTGCTGGTTTTACCAACTAGCGCGTTTCTGGCAGACGCCTGTGGGTGTGTGAGAGCGAGAGAGAGAACATGAGCGTTTTGTTAGCTTAGCTTAGCATTTGCTAACCGCTATGAAAACACTAGCCAACAGAGCAAGAACAAGCAGCAACATACCTGCTATCTAGTTCGCTCTGGTGTTTATAATAACGATATACAATATGTGACAACACCTACTTTGCTAACGAAAGGATTTTGTTTTGATTTCTCACCGTAAATTTGTCTTTAGCGTCGACAAAATTAAATAACGAAGGCGACATCTTTAGACCTTTGCAAACCGGAAATGGAGCTAAACGTCTTCCGGTTCCCGTGGCGACGTGTGGAGGGGTGCGTTCACGAGTTTTAGTGTTTTAGTGTTCATCAAACATCATTTTGTAAAATATGTATTAATAAATGCTATATGCCACGTTGTTCGTGCCATGTTGTCTGTATCCAGCTTTTTTTTTCATTTAAAAAATATCTTTTTTGTTTGATATCACAGCTCAGTTTTCACAATTCATACTTTAGTCTGTCGAGACAAATGCAGTAACTTGCTCAGTAACCAACGTTAGATTTAATTGTCAATTTTAGAAGAAGTAATGCAGCAAGGTCTGTGCCATCTATGCTACTATTTCAAAATACACTAAATGTTATTTCAGCAACATGCTTCAAAAACATGTTTTGTTTTAGTTTTTTTTATTAAAAACTGCACAAATATATCTTGTGATATCCTCACACATGGTTGTAGAAAGGTGGCGTTGGAGGTTAATAATAATAATGACGTCTGAAAGGCGTGAGTTTAAGAGAAGATGATATTGCTTTTGGAAAGTTAAGATTCATCCTCATATTAGGATATTAGTCTTACGTCAGCATACAGGCCTAAATCCGTTTTAGACCAGATGGCGGCAGTGTTGCACATTCATTTAGCCCCTATTAGTTGAACTTGAAGTCAGAGCATACATTACTGTGTTTGCACACTAAATACTAAAATGTGTGTGTGTGTGTGTGTGTGTGTGTGTGTCCCTGTAGCATTTACCACAACACGGACATGCAGTTTACTTGTTAATTGTCATATCACGTTACATTGTGCTTGTCCTTCATGGTTAGGGTCATGGCTGAAGTCATTTTTGGCATGTAGTGTTTATGAGTAGGCTTCACAGAGGTCACAACTGTCATATTAGTGTGTTTTCATGCATGTGTGACTGCGTTGAGTGCACACTTCTGTGTCATTGGCATACAATTTAAAATTGCAACTGAAGGCTATACCGCAGGGCATGTTTTCTTTTCATAGGTTTTACTGTTCAACTATGTCACACAGCACATTAGGACCAGTGGAGCGTTACACTGTGATGCCAATCTTTAAAGGCCCAAACCATCATTAAAAGAAGAAAATATATACACATAAGTTCAAGGTATATTCACAGTTGACTTCATTATATTGGGGGATTCAGTTGAACAGGTCTTGAACCAGACACAGACTTTATCTGCCAAATACAGAAGTACAAGGAATTTGTTTGATTTTTTAACATGTATGCAAACCTTTTACACATTAGTAAACTGGATTTTGTAGTTGCCAAGACTTAGTCTGTGCTTTAAAATTACCCATTAATCAATTTTAGAGGGATAACCTGTTCTAATCCCTTGTTTTACATTCTTGTGATCTATTTTGTGTGTATTTTGGTTTACATTATTCACGGACTCTGCCTTTAACTTTGACAGAACCAAAGTTAACACTGTGGCCTGTTTCGATCTCTGTTTACCAAGCAGTTTCGCAGGCCAGGGCCTCTGAGCTAGATTGTGTGGGACCATTCACCTTCTGCACCCTCTGACAAGTGTTTATAACCCTGCTGGCTGTTCACTGAACCTTAAGGTGTTGTGCTGATGTTTGGGGAAAAACACGGAAGCTGTGAAAATGTAGTCCAGTAGTGTCATCTAGGGATCATCTGCATCACGTCCAGTCGCAGTGGTCATAAAACAGAGAAGTAAGAACTGTTTATTCATTTTTATTGGCGTCTTGTTTCTCAATACACACAGTTCTGCAATAGTTCACCAGATATCTAACCCCCCCCCCCCCCCCCCCCCCTCTACTGACACAGTGTTTATTGGACCTTTGCCAAAAACTGATGAAAAGCAGAGAGGGAGTGAGCATGGCAAGGAGCTGGCAGATAAGGTCCCAGCATTAAGTCAGTATGTTGAGATGGGGGGGAGATTGTCTCTCAATTCTTTTTGACTCCCTTTCTCTGTCTGTGGGACAGAGTCCCCCATATTTCTTCTGAAGACATACATCTTTAAGAACAGGTCACAAATACATAATGTACTCAATCATTTTCTAAAACAGCTGGGTGCTGCAACTTTCAGGAAATATTATTCAACCAGAGGTACATGCTGCATTTGTTCAGGACATTCCAGTTCATTTCTACCCACAAAATGAATACATAATGAAACACCATCAGCTCTTGATAGCTATCGACCGATTAATCAGCTATCAGCCTTTTCTTCCTCTAAACTATCGTGAGTATATCGCCCTCTTATTATGCACCATCGGCCCCCCCTCTCCTATATCTACTGCAGCAGGACAGTGTAATGAAGGAACATGTTACTGAATGCCACAGTGTAGGTCACTGATGTTATATCAGGCTTTGGTTAGTCGGATCAATCTATTAATGGTTTTTCACGAGATGTGTTGACGATAGAATTATCGTCATTCTTATTCTTTAATGTTACAATCTTGAAGATTTCTGTTTTCTTCTCTTTGGCTGCACCTATATGATGATACGTGGTAATCACAGGTGTGTTCTGTGCACTGCTTGTGATTTTTCCAGAGAATGTCACGGCAGACACCCAGTTTGGTATCAGTCAGATATTTATTTTAATGAAAATTTTCCAGATGATCAACTTGAATGTGTTACTATTAATTTGTGAAGTGAAAATCAATGATACTGGTTTTCTATCACAGAAACTGTTCAACATTCAGGATGCGCGTTATATCGGCCATATTGTTGGCTTGAATATTATACTAGCAACTTGTCACTCTGAAATCAGTTTCAGACCCTTCATTCATTATTTTGTCTCCAGAAATATAATGAGGACAACATTCTCCCATGCCAGTTCATGGAATAATCAAGCACGACGCGAGAGCCAAATAATTTGATGAAGGACAGTCTCAGACAAAATGAGTGAGGGGCAACAAAAAGAGCATTGTCCATGTTGTTGAGGACAGGCTTCAAAACAAGAGGCGAAACACAATGCTCTGACCTCTGAGGTGAAGCACACAAAGAAAGGAGATTTTTAGATTGCCCGCCGTCATATGACAGGCCTCTGAACTCCCACCATAAAAATCATGTGTCAAAGTGTCATGTCATATAAGTGAGAGGAACCCGTCAGAACAGCTATCCTTTCGTTGCCACGTTTAAAAGCTCAGCACTGCAGGAGGTTCATGAGAAACCAAACTGACAGCTGTGGTAACATTCACCAGAGCAGAGAAATATTCCTCATCGAAGGCAGGAAGGTCATAAAGAATGATGTATATGCTGAATGTAGAACTTTATTTAGACTGTTCCAGCCATTGCCATTCATTAAAAAAAAAATATATATATATATATATTGATTCATGCAGGCTTTGCAGGTATTATACTCTTCCCCTTTTGTTGCATTTATGCTTAATGTTGCATTAAAGTTTGTGTTAAATATCAGAGGGATTTTCCATCATGGATTTCTCCTCCGTAGGGCGGTAATAAGTGGAACTTGGACCCGACAACAGAACAAAATGTACAACTTCACTACCTCACATAGCATTGTAAAATCATTTGGGACACATTTTGTGAATGATCATCTCACACAGCCCAGGTTAAAGAAAATCACTGAAGTACACTTAGTTTAAGTATGCTTCCATGAACACATAATTAATGAACAATGTGCTATTTTTACTGTACTAAAAATGTACTCAGTACAATAATGTTATATCATTAGCCCGACTAAAGACATACTTAAATACATCTGTGTGTACTTGACTGTGCTGCTGTTTTGAGGCGCCAGTAAGGTGCACTTAAATAGACATGAGAACTACTTCTTGAATTATTTTAAAGGGAAACTCCAGAATGTACGAGGCATTGTACACGGAGATTAAAAAGGAGAGGGAAAAAGTGGTTACTAACGTAACGACGCGAAAGCTGGAGATTGGACCAATTTCTAAAAAAAAGCCATCCCCCCCCTCAGGTTGAAGAGCAGAAGAAGGATCTCGCTACTGACCTAAGGACGGTAAAGTTGGAGATTGGAGGCACGAAATATGTGCCTCCAATTTCTAAAAAAACCAGCCCTGTACATAGGCCTGCCTCAGTTGTGATTGGACTGTGAGTTTCTGCCTGACTGAGGAGGTGTGACATACCGGTAGTCTCTGCTGCTGAATAGCTCTGCTGATTGCAAAGGGAGCAATCATTGCTAGCAATCAGTAGACAGCTGACCTTAACCACTGCTGGTGGTCGGAAGCGTCAGCTCTCCAGCGTCACACAAATGAAGGCCCGGTGGTCCAAGCTCCTCTGCTCGGTGGTCACGTAGACATTGGGTCACTCCCAGGTGCCGTGACCCCAATAACCTCATCTATCCTACTCTCTCAGCTCATGGCGAGCAAGTGGTAGTGGGGGGGGGGACTTTGGAATTGCCAGTCGGCAGTGCCGAAAGCTGAGTTCATCTCAGGCTACGCTTCCTTGCTCTCCCTCAGCTTTCTTGCTCTAACTGCGACCTGGATCACACCAGAAAACACCACCACACCTGCAGCGCTGTCAGAAGTGTACTCTCTCTCTCTCACACTCCCAGAGCTGCGAGGCGAGGTGGTGGTACTGGCCTGCTAATCTCCCCAAAATGGAGATACTCTCTTGTCTCTGTTCCACAGTTCTCCCCGTCCTCTTTCGAATTTCATGCTGTTACTGTCACTTATCCAGTCAAGCTCCCCATTGCTGTTGTGTATGGTTCCTGGAGGAGCTACACATTAGTCTCGCACTTCCATGATGATGGCTCAGCACTCATCCTGCTCGGCGACTTTAACATCCAGACTGATGAATTAGAACCTCTTCTTTCCTTCCTCTCCTTTGTCCTTTACCACTCTTCCTCTCCTCCTACCCATGTTAGGGGCAGGAACCTCTCGAAACTGTGGGAGAGCCGCACGTCTTCCAGCCGTGCCAAAAACTCAGCCGGTTCAAATTATGATCAAAAGTATTTCATCTTACAGAAGCTAAAACAATTGCAAAGTGAATTACACTATTTACACCATCGATGGAAATATGATCCGCGGAAAAGAGTCCGCACGCGCTCCAACCAGGAAGCTTGATACCTGCAGGATGCAACGTGACGAACTGAACGAGCACTTCCGTTGAATCTTCTTTCATAGTCCGTAAATCATAAAATGTCTGTCTCAGTTACAATTAGCTTAAATCCAGCTGACTCCTCCTGGCTTCAGTCAGCTGATCGCCCTCGCGTGACCTTATTGGCTGTTGCTCCTTCTGCGCGTCCCTCCCTCTGGTAGGCCCCGATAACGGAGTCGCTGCCCATCTTTCATCAGGCTGAAAACTCACCTCTTCAAGAAGTACTACCCTGAGACTTCCACTTAGCACTTATTGTATTCATACTAGTTTGTTGCACTGTACATTTGCTCTGGTTCATGCTCTTAGATGCTTGTTTGAAAAAGGAGATGTACTTATGACTTCTGGTGTCTTGAAAACCGATGTTGAACACACTTATTGTAAGTCGCTTTGGATAAAAGCGTCTGCTAAATGACTGTAATGTAATGTAATGTCTGTCTGTTGCATGTGTACAGATTGTAAAGCCCTCTGAGGCAAATTTGTAACTTGTGATTGTGGGTTGTAACAAAAATGAATTGAATTGAATGAATGTGAAAAACAATTGTTGATTGAACAGTTTTATGTTGTGTGATGTTTTATACTGCATTATGTTACACTAGAAAATACATTTCCTTCTGAAAATGCGTTGGAATGCTAAAATGAATTGCAAAAACATTGCTGAAAATAGATATCCAATTTTTAAAAAAATTGCAAAAAGCTTAATAATTCAAAATGTTTAAAGATTCCAACTATGAAAAGTCATATCTTCTGCTGCTGCTGCTAGAAGCGTTTAGAGACCTGGAACATCTATAAAGACACAAAAAGGTGGATCAAAACAAGGTGACAAATACACCACCATCAAATAAACCTTTATGCTTCGTTGAGTTTATTTCAAATGGACCTGCAATCGCATTTGTATGTCTCGCCGCTCTAGTCTTCAAAGACACTGGTGATACGATATAACTGTTGACTTAAGGGGGCCAGGCACTGGCTTGGCTTGAAGGGAGTGAAAACACAATGCCGTTGATTTACAGTGATCACAGGACACTGTAAGTTCTTGAGTCATCACCGCCGGTATTACTGCGAGTTCAGTGAAGGTCACTGTGGCTGTAACTACAGAATAATGATCCTTGTGACTTTGAAATGTCCAGTATTGTCTTATGGTATTACCAATCCTGGTAGTTCTGAAGGATTTAAAAAGGGGTCCAGGAGTATTTAACAAATTGAGACACAAGCACATAAAGAAATGTCATTATACAACAGCAAATAAGTCAAAGTAATGTCATTGAGGCATTCCAACGGTGCTGATATTCAGCAATTACACCGTCTGTCTTTCCACTGGCACACAGTTGTATAAATGCAAAAGAATCATGGAGTGTACTTCATGACCTCAATTTGTATGATTGCAGGTGGCTTAATAAGTTGTGTGCGAGGGTGCGAGCTAACCCAGGCATCACAATGCATACACATGCCTCGAGCCATCTTTCAAAACCTTCAAAATCTCCTCATCTAATTCCACCAAAACCCTCTCTGGTAAGCGTTGTCCTAATTACCCTATCAAGCAAATAAGGCACACACTTCTAAAACACACAATTCTAATGATTAGGAAATAATTGGTTGTGTTTGTTTTTATATATTTGCTTTGATTCAAAAAATTCCTGTGTGGCATTAACTTAGTAGTACCATTACTATATTAAAAGTAGGGCTGGACATACATATTCAACTTTATACTTGTGATTTGGGGTTTCAATTTTGCTGTTCAGATTTCTTTTTTTTTTCTTCGTTTTTTCCATAAGTACAATAAAATACCACTGTGTATTTTCAATTGAATGTACTTTTTGCAATAAACATACAACAAAGTACACTGAAATACCCTTTTAAGTATATATTTTTAGTACACTGATGTTGAACTATATTACATCCATTTTGAAGTACACACTGTTTAAGTACATGTTAAATATGCATTAAATTAAGCACAAAAAGTACAATTATACTTGTAACAATGTTCATATACTTTATGATACTAAATAATATTTCTTATAAACTAAAGTATACTACATTTTGACCTGTTTGAAGACAATATTGGGAATACTCAACACGAGGATATGTTGACCCGGTGCTCAAACTAATAATCACTTGTGTCTATTTAAATGACCTCGGCTGGATTGCCCTCAGAACGCAGGGCTTCTGTTGAGAAATGTTCAGGTTTAAAGTCCCGTGATGGTTGCTCAATGATTAGCCCACGGTGTGGTGACCATCAAATACACATTAGCCATAAAACGGGACGTGACAGGAGACGCGTGCGTCGATGGGGAAAGGACATTCTTGTGACACAGCCAAACAGGAAATCTCCACGATGGCCACATCTTGTCAAATTATGCTTTTTTAAAAGTTTTTATATGAAGAATCTAAAGTGCTTCATATGCAATTACTTGATCCACGTTGTCCTGTTGTTTCACTACAGAGACATATTTGGGACTGTCACCAAAAACCTTGAATAGAATATGTGATACATTATATATGATCTATATATATACACATTACCGTCCATAATGTAAATAAGGACGGTACATTGAACTTTGCAAATAAAAAAATCTTTGAGATGAAAAATTATCTTTATATTATATCCATTGGTTTAAAATACATAATGATAAAAACGGCTGTGAACAAGAATATAACAATATTTAAAGGATATCTGTAAATCATATATTCTTCATAAATGTGCCGACCCACTGGCTTGGCCCTGCAGCTATTTATTGCAGTTATTTCAACTGCATCATTTTAATCTTCTGGACCATGAAGCAGGACGTTCCTGCGTATACTGAAGTCTAGTGTTGGTGCATACAAATTAATAAAATACAAGTTCAGAGAAAAGCATCAAAGAGTTTGCTGCCTATAGTGATTTTCCATTAAAGCTGGTCCAAACGAACGTGCAGGAATGATACAGGCAGTGAAACTTATCTGTAAATTATTCAACACGTTATACTCGTGGAATAGAATGTGGTTAACTTATGCATGCATGAATTGTGCAGGTCACTCGGCAACCTTAGAGTTCAATCAAATGCATTAAGATTTGTTGATTGACCAAAGTATTTTTAATGGTGTTCTTTATCTCGGAGAATTGTTCACGTTGAGGGCCTTATTGTGACCACTGTTGCAATGCACCTTTCCTGTGTTTAGCATGTCTTGATTTACTCTTTTGATGGCCACATCATATATGTTGGTCTTGGCACCAGCGATGTAGGCAGTGACTCTGTTCTACCTCTGCAACTTGCCTCACGTCGTCAGAAAATGACTTACAAAAATGTATTTACACGACTTATACTTTTGTAGCTGCCATTGTGATTTACTGCACACGCTTCCTGACCTCTTGGCACACACGCTGCTAAATTATGCGACAAGGCATGGACGACAAGTCTTAAATCATGACGACTCCTGCCAAATACAGGAAGTCTGTCCTGGCAAAGGAACAGCGGTCTCAAGTCGACCCAGACCAACACTGAGCAGGATATTCGCTTCACAACACTGCAAAAGCGTGACAGAAAAGATTCAGCAAAATAATATTTGAATAGTACCTCCATTTCATCCACCCGCTATTATTTAAATGAAACCCTTCGTCCCCTACAATGCTCATTTTAGCTGAGGCGGTAACTTTCCATTATGGGTTTCCTCTACCACTTACATTTATCTCCTGAAATTCTCATTTCTGGAGACTTTCTGCTGAATGTCTACAGTTGCTCTTGTTAGATTGCTGTAAAATGCAACCACAGATTTAGCAGAACTACAATAAGATTCACAGCTATAAAGTGCACGAGCCCAACTGACAGCAGCGCATAACGTTTAACACCACTCTGTCGCTTATCAATCTCACACACAACCAGCTGAAGCTTTATCCTGCAGTCACTTTTAGATTCAAAAGTCAAACACATAGCTAAATGTAAATGGGTCGACTGAAATGTTTCCGTCCAAAGAAAGTCAAAAGCAGACAAAGACGATCCTCTGTGCCTTCAGCTCCTGAGTTACTTTCTACCCTGGTCAGTGCAGCCAATCGGCAAAATGTTTTGTGAAACGTCATTGCGTTAGCTGAAGGGAAATGTCGTGTTTCGTGAAATGTCCTGTTTTGAATCCCAAGGCCACCGTACAGAGGGGAGAAAAAAAAGAAGACAAAAAGCACTGCACAAGATTTCAGGTCACACTTTTGAGCATTAGAGAAAAGATGAAACTCCTGACGTTGAAAAAGTATTTTATTTGATTCAAAAATCAGCAGTATAAAGTAATCATTTTCACACAGGAATCTCCTTTGACCGCTCTCAAACAGCCTCTAGAAAGGGCTCACAAATTCCATTTTCCTGTGTTGAGCCACAGCAGAACAGGACTCTTGCTTTTTCCCTGAATGGTTCATCTCTGGGTGCCAGCAGATAATTGTACAGAAGCGCCGCCACCACACCGGCACTCATTGGTCCGGCCCAGTACACCTAAATAAAACAAACAGCACAGACGCATTCGTATTTCAAATGGTTCACAAAACTTGTATTAACACGACTTGCAGCTTTTCCATACATACCCAATGATCATTAAATGACTCCTGTATAACTGCAGGTCCAAAGGTTCGAGCTGGGTTAATTCCGCATCCTGTGAAGCTGATCTGTAAAGCACATCAAGAGGAAAACATAACTTCCCTCTCTGGCTAAAACATCGGTAACTTGCACATGTGCCTGATTTCATCCTATGCAAACAAAGAAAAGAAACATTTCCCAAATTAATGAGGATATAAATGTTTTGATACGCTCACCCCAGCAAGGTGTCCCAGCACTACAGACAACCCGATGGCCAGAGGTGCAAATCCACCGACATCACGTCTCTTGTCACTGACTGCAAGCACACACAGGACCAACTGAAGGGTGAGCAGGAATTCCACACCAAGACCTTGACATGGGCTGATTCCATTTAGCTGCAATACAGGAGAGAACACTTCGGTTTACCCTCTGCCTCGTTGGTTAACCATGATTAGGGAATTATTTTTGTCTCCATTTCAGCAGCTCTTGCATCACAGAAAAGATGTAAACCTAAAATGGGAGTAAGCATGCAAACAAACAATTGGACCATGCCTTAGTTGCCTGACTGATTCAGTCCTTACATTACTGCAGAAGATGGCACAAGCTTTCATCCTATAAACACTCCCTGGTGAGAGAAGGCCTGCCCAGGTGTAAACCAGGAGTGATTGTTAAAATTGGACATTTAAATTATACAACTTGTCACCAGCAGTTTGAAAATGGGTGAGTCTTAGAACACAAAACTAGACAGTGTCTGGAGTTGACACTTGCTTTTAAAAGGAAAACGACACCAGGCTGGAGGCAATTCCCCGAATGCCACTCAATCTGAGAAACACACGCCATCTATTAAGGAAAGCATTACTCTGGAAGATTGGAAACGCATGCATTCCGCCTTACCTTGTTAACACCAAGTGAATGTGTCGTTTCAGGCCTGATACCATACACAATGGCACTGCCAGCCACTGCTCCCAAAAGCTGAGCGATCATGTAGAAAAAGGCTCTGAGCAGACTCATCTGGCAACTGGCCAGGAGGCCCAAGGTGACGGCAGGGTTCAGATGGGCACCGCTAATGTGACCTAGACACTGAGCTGATGTGGCAATGGCCAAGCCAAAGGCCAATGCCACTTTAATCTCCTGGTCGGGGAAGGAATTGTTTCGGTCTCCTATCGCAGCTGAGAGGCCGATGAAGATAAAGATGATCATCCCCAGAAACTCAGCCACAACTGCCCTCCAAAATGCCCACGTTTTAATTTCTGACATGGCTTCCCAGTTAAAGAACGTCATGCCAAACAACAGATTCTGGCCAGTGTTTCAGTGACACATGTAACTGTGGCCCAAGCAGAGGTTTGGTTCCACCAGCAACCCAATTGCAAACATCATGAGTGGCGTTCGCCAGCGTTCTTCAAGTGTGAGGCTTTAAAACAATCAGGCCTGATTGGAAGCAGCTGAGAGAATGACCAGCTCTGTTCAGCACTTTTCTAATTAAACAGAAGGCTTTAACTCTTATTCTCAATTCATTAAAGACTGCACCAAAGTGTTACTTTGAGAGAAGAAGCGTTAACTGAACGTCAAAGAATTAAAAAAAATAAATAAATACTGAACAAGGTTTATGTGCAGCATACAAAATAACACATGCAGCACTCTGCAGCTTGTGTGCATAATTCAATCCATGCTTGAGTCAACGGTTCATTTGCATTTGTATTATTATTGCCGTAACGTAAAATTGAGAATTGGCTATCCTTATGATCTAGGACTTAAAAAAGGCATCTTATTGATATTTGGCAAGGTGTGAACGACTTTTTGCAAGTGTTTGTGAATGTTTTCCCTATCTTTCAATCTACTTATTCTATTCTGAGCTTGTGTCATGCTGGGCCGGCTGCATTGAAGTCAACATCAGTCATATGCCGCTGTGAAGGAAATGGGACCTTTTGAATTCCCAACAAGGAAACCAGCCTCCCATTCTGCCTTAATGTGTGAACGGACTGACAGGTTAAAGGGTCACGCTGCTTCTTCTCTTCTTCTCAGTGAAATAAGAAAGAGAAAACTGTCAAAGCATCACTTTTGCCTTTGGGCAGCTATGCTCCATCCAAAAAAAGGAGCACATCCCCATATTTCCTTTATAAAAGAACACGTTGCCAAATACCTCTTGATTTCCATAATTCAGTCATTTCCTTTCATTCTTAAATCAAATAACAAAAACACACCACTGATATATTGTGCCCCTGAATGTCATATTGTGAAGCATAGACACCTGAGATGAGAGATGATAACATCAATGAGAGGATGAAGGAGTTATTCATTCAGAAGGATGGAAGAGGTGTATCGTAATATACAGCAGGTAATAAAGTAAATGCCAGAGATAAGTGGAGAATCGACAGGAAGGACAAAGGTTACCCTCTCTAACCGTATGAGCAGCTCTACGGGCCTGCCAACTCTCCTGTCAGACAATATTTCATTTGCGGAAAAAACATCCTTATTCTTTTGGCACATGCGTATCTGATACTACTCTACTGTACATCTCATAAGCCCCACTTCCACCTTGACATTCTTAAAAATAAGGGTTACATATGGGTTCTTCCTGAAGGACTGGGTTTCCCTTTTTGAACAAAGTGGGTTTTTCAAATAAGAACCATTTTCATCCAAAGAACCATTTTTGGAAAACAGAGCTTTTTCTTGTTGAACGCAGGAGAGTTTGAAAATCCTCCCAGCCCAAACAGAGGGCATAAATAACATCAGGATCCCTGAGAGGATTTATTATTGTGGACTCTTATGAGAGCTGGACCTCAACCTAACTCAGGGATTATTGAATGAACAGAGAATTCAAGCGTGCAGAATGGGAAGCAAGTCAAGTATATAATCAACATGTATGCTGGTCTGTTAAGCAGAGTAACATGTTTCTTAGAACGTCAAAGGTTTCCCCTCTTTTTATTCGCTTGAAGTAATTGAAAACATAACATCATAATCATGCGGTGAATAAAAAGCTAATTTAAAATCATCTTCATAGTTTGGACTCATCTGTTAATCTCAAACAGTTATCTAGAGTCCAGGTTCAAAGCTTTCGTTGAGATGCCAGTCCCTGCTGCATGTGTGTCTGGGAGAAAAAGACTCCGGATGTTTTCCCCAAAAAAGTTTGATCACATCTTATTTCCTTGTCACATACCCCTCACTCACAGTAATATTGTTTTTCTTTAATTTCCTTTTCTTTGGTGCTCTTTGGCATCTGGGAGTAACCAGAACCAGGCTTTCGAATGATAACAGTGTTGTTTTTGTTCTCAAAATATCAAGCATCGCAGGTGACTTTTACGCAATGACTGTCACTGGGTTTGGGTTTGTGTCTCTGATCTCCGTTCTCTGCTTCTCGCCATGCCTACGCAAACGTCAACGTTTTATCTGTCACCTGAATTTGGTGATAAGACCTATTCTGAAAGCCAAGACTTCAAACCCAAAAATGACCAAAAAGAGGGATGTTGAGCTAGAGAGGCTATCCATCAATCAGCAGCAACAGCTGGGCGGTATAAGAAAACACAATGTTATTGGAACGATAGCCGAGTATCCAGGTCCAACATTTAGGCCAATGATTCCGACTGGACTACGTTTTTCTGTGCCTCCCCAACTTAAAATGTCACCAGACAAGAGTTCTCATTAACAATTTATGCTCATTAGGCATGGATCAGTAATTTGACCATATAAGTTGCCGGTGTATTCACAATTACAAATTCAGCTGCAGACGGTAGAGCGAGTCTCGGGCTGAACTCTGTTGTTTGTAAACACACACACGTTGAATCAACCTTTGACACCAGATAACGCTCATAACTCAGATTTAGTGCTTGTCTAATCTTTCCATGATCATTTAAATACCTATAATCAGCCTGGGTGTGATAGCAGGTTCTGATCCATATTTCATTTTTTTGTGGGTTGACCGTTTCTTTGTTTTGTTACTTCTTCAGCTCTACACATTTGTCTGACTTTCCGGTGAACAATTCTGCTCTCTCACGTTTAGATCACCTGACTAGAACATTGCTCATTATCTTTTGTTTAATTGTCCCGACATTGAGAAACACAGAAACTGAAACATGTTGGTCTATAAATAATGAATTCGATCATTTGGCTCAAGCGCTTCAGGAATGCAGACCTCTGTACACTGATTTGTTATCATACAAATCCAAGACTGCACTACGGGCAAACCTCAAGGCAGCACATGTTTGCCCTGGAGCCTAAAAGATTGATCTGGCAATGGATGAATCTGTATATTTTCATGTGGAAATATTCTGCAAAACACACGAACAAGTCTAATATACTGTGCTCTTATTACATTTACAAATACTTTATTCTGCAGTCAATAATGGTTTGTATGCCTGATTGCTTGGAGCTGATTGCATTGAGAAGAAACAATCTACAACATCAGATACCAAACATGTGTTCATATTTGGTATCTATATAACAAGAAAGCACATGGAGTACCAGCTGTTAACAACAAGTGTTTTATTTACTTAAAAAAGGGAGAAACTTTTCAAGAGTGCACACATAAAACATTATCCATCAGAAAAAGAAAAAAAAAGTGCTATAGACACAAAGGGTATACAAAAACATAAAATGGCTCATCATTAGAATACTGATATGGGAAAACATTTCAGCCCACTGTTCTGTCAAGACTCTCACATCGTCGACGTGTTTGCCGGAGCAGCTTATGTGTGGGGCTCGAACAAAGGAGTGAATTCTACGTCAGAGAGACATTAATTGACCCGTGTCCACAATCCTCATTGGCATTTCAAAACAGCACTATACACTAAATTCAAGAGTTTTTTTTTTTACAGAAGCATAAACATGTACAAAGAAAGTGGCTGTGGCTGTCTGGGACTATTTCGACGTCATCTCCACAGTTGCGTTGTCGTTGCCTCGGTTGACGTCATATTCGTCCACTGGGCCGCTGACCAGGACCTTCATGCGCTCAGGGAAGTCGTCGAATTTGGGGAACAGCAGGAAATCGTAAATGAGAGCTGCTGCTAAACCACCACACATTGGCCCCACCCAGTACACCTGCAATGGAAAACTCTGGATCAATCTCCGGATTGGCATTGGTTAATCTGTCACGTGCGGACACATCGCTATCACAGGAAGATAATACACATAAGATTCAAGTTCAAAAGGTTTACTTTTGTCGATGTGTCTGCCGGGCTAACTGTGAAACTATAGGAACGCTATAACTGATTAACTCGTGAGGGAGAATTCCCTGGTAATAGAATAATCCGTCTGTTATGGAGTTGAATTATTGAAGCTTGACATGTAATGTCCTTGCAGAAAAATGCGAGGCAGGCGTAAAAGAGCTTGTGTTCTTCCGTCTCTGACTTACCCAGTGGTTTGTGAAATCGCTCAGGATCAAAGCCGGGCCAAAGGAGCGAGCGGGATTGATGCCGCAGCCTGTGTAGCTGATCTGTAATGAACAACGAAGAGACAGCATAAGAGGATATCTTCAGCTACATGGTCTGGTGGTATAATGGAGTCAGGGGTGAGGGTTATTAGCTGCAACTAATGCATGAATCTCTTCCACTCCAAGAGCCCCTATCGTATCTGTTGCTTGTTTACATTGCTCAAACGCCCTGTGCATAATCCCAGATAATTATTATACTGCGTTGGAGACGGTTTTAAAAGGTGAAACTTACAGCTGCCAAGTGTCCCAGGCAGACCGAGAGGCCAATGGCCAAGGGTGCCGAGCCGGTGACATCACGCCGCCTTTTATCAGTGACTGCAATGACACACAGCACCAGCTGGAAGGTTGCCAGCAGCTCTATGCCTACGCCTTGGCTGGGAGTGACACCGTTGAGCTGCAAGAGTTAGAGAGGAATTCAAAAACAACAAGGGTTTGTCAGTTTGTGTCATTTAGCAGACGCTAGCGTCGCCCCGCAAGCCTGATTTGGCAGAGGCTCCAAAGTGGCACATTGTTTATTTTTTTTATCATTTCTGGCAAACCTGATCATTTCGATTCAGAATTATTTAGCTGTGGTACACCATGTATAGGGGCAGTACAGTTTCTCCACAGTGATATCATGCCTTGAAACACACAAGTTTTTTGATAAGAAGACAGTTGGTGTTACAGATAGGTCAAAGACAAGTGAAGCATTCTAGCATGCAAAAAAAAAACTCAACTAATTTACCAAAACAAGTGAGAATAAATGTCAAAGGGTTGACTTTGCATACTTTTATTGCAGATTCTTTCAGCAATTTGCAGTTTGGTGTGCTTCAATCATGTGTCATCACTATTCAATAATAAGCAATGACAGAATGTCCAAAGAACAACACAAACGGTGCCAAATCGAGTAGTCTAGGATTTCACTGGGAGGTACATTTTAGATCGTAAAGGCGCTTTCAATGCAGACTGCTGCATGACATTTCTTGGTGAGAGCGGGATGTTTTAGAGCTCCTGATTTTAAAATCACACAGTATCACATGTTCTGTCAACAGCAGTAATACCAAACTTTACTTACAGAGTTAAGCCCCAGTGCGTCAGTGGTATTTGGACGTGCCCCATACACAATGCCACTGGCCAGAGCTGAACCCAGCATCTGGGCCACAATGTACATGACCGCCTTGAACACGCTGATCTGGCAGCTGGCAAGCATCCCGAAGGTAACTGCAGGATTCAGGTGGGCTCCACTGATGTGGCCTAAACTCTGCGCCAGCGTGGCGATGGCCAGTCCAAAGGTCAGCGACACCTTCACCTCCTGGTCTGGGCCGGTGTTGTTCTTGTTCCCAATAGCTGCGGAGATACTCAGGTAAATGAAAAGGGTCATGCCGACCAGTTCGGCCAGAACGGCCCTCCAGAAGTCTTTGCTCTTGAGCTCTCTCATGGTGGTGGCAGGGCGGCTGTGGGTTCGAGCTCTGTAACGGCTGTGCACTCACAAACAACAGCAGCAGCCTGCATATATAGGGCCTGTGCTGATAATGGTCAGTGGGCGGGCTTTAAAAAAAAAAACGAGAGGGCCACACTGAATTAATGAGAAAACCAAAAGACTGGGCTCCCTCTTCCCTCCCTCTGCTCCCTCACCCTCCTTCCTCTTTTGCTTGTCCTCCAGCCCTCTCCCAGTTACCTCCCTGTACGCCACACTCTGGTCTTTGGACTTTTGTGAGTAATAGAACTGGGTCCTGAAATAGCTTTATCCAAAGATAAAGTTTCCACTCATTCAAGCATTTACAATTTCCGGAAATTATTTTTGCTTTAAATCCCGATGAATTATGAGTTTAATATGTTCTGTGTGCTTCATTTTTTAATTTTGCGTAATTGTGTCGTGCGCTCCCGAGGACTTATTCACACGAATCACTGACAGAACATAAGGGAGAGCGAGAGCGATTGCCAGGAAACTCCCAAAGAGTCATTTCAGATCTCATCCGTTTCTCAACAGACCACCCAAAATTTGTCACATGCCAACTCTGAGACACACTTTGAGACGAAGAGAGAGAAATAAAATAAAAGTTGAGAATAAAAAATGTATTTATTGTCAATAAAAATTAAATGCAAGCCTCTTTTCTAGCTTAAATTTTAAAAACAAGCAAAAGAGGACAACTAAAGGAGACAGATTGTATCAGCCGAAACAAACAATTTTAGAAGATGTAGCATGTCACTAAATCATAACATTCTGTGGAGTGGGCTGAGTATTACGTTTTGGAAAACTTTTCTAGTAGATGGAGCAACTACAACTAATTAACTGAACGGATGTTTGCTCAATAATTATTTGAAAGAAATTTGGAGCAGGGTAAAACATCAGCTTTGAGAAATGAGCTGCCTGTTGCACCTGGCCCCCAACTCAAGGGGGTGTGACAAACAAACAGCAGCCAGGCCGCTGCAAAATCTGTCATGGAATTCACTTTGCTACTACTTTGGGTCTCTTAGTGATTGTTTAACAAGTCTCTTAGTGATGGTTTAACAAGCTTAATTTTTTAGGGGGATATGAAATGTCTGATTTAAATCAAGGTAAACTCATTTAACTGTGTCAGCGAAACACACCATTTCCACTGGTGTTATGAAACTACAAAAATGATGAAACCTGAAGGATTTACAGACTATTATAGTTGTGACACATTCTGTCATTGCATCACAGGGCGGCTGAATCACTATTTTTATGCAGAATCAAAGGCAGATGAAGGAGAGAGTTTTGTCCTTAAACAAATGTATGACCTTTTAATTATTAACTGTACCAGCTTGTACTCTTACCAGGTCAATGGGCTCAAACTTGGCACGTCGCTGAACAGTGACAGTGGCAGAGCAAAAAACGCAAAACCATTGCTATGGATATCTTGCACTGCCATTGAACTGGAAACCACAATGAGCTCAGTACTGCGTCATGAATAACTGTCAGCGCCAGCCAGTGTAGATTGTGACATTATTTTCTTCAGTAAAAGGAATTGAATCTTCAGATACATGTGATTGACGTCATTACTTTGTAACATTTCCACCAGCTCAATAACTGCATATTATTTTATGTGTAAGAGCATTGGGGCAAAGGGATGTATGGATAGAGATATCTGGTTTGTCTTCCATATTATATCACGTCAAATCTTTGACCGAGACACACCTAAAACAGTTCTTTCTGTACTGTACTTCGCTGCCCAGGAACAGGATGTAGATAAGAACTATTTGTTACCAAGGATTGCTGACATATCCTCTTTGGTCCTGCACATAATACATTTTTAAGATACTCTGCATGCACACTTTGTTATTAGCAGGCATACTTAATGAAAGCAGCATTTTCTAAAGGGGCCATTTTACATTTCAAGTTACGTTTGGTAGCAGTTTACTTTTATCAGTGTAAGACAGAGGCGTGAGACGTATTCACTTTCAACAGTGTAAAAAAATGCTCCATTGCTTGTAAAAGTCTCACATTCAAAATTAGTAAAAGTTAAGAGAAAGCACTGAATTATTATCAGCGAAACCAATTTAAAGTATCTTCAGTAAAAATGCTCTTTATGAAGCAAAACAAACCGGAGTGATGTGTGGAACATGAAGCATTTTATTAGTCCAACAAAATAGGAAAAGGAAAATGGATCCCATCATCTTTCCTCCTCTTTTAGCCAAGATGCTACATTTTTGTAGAAAACAAACAAACTGAAAAAACAGTTTTGCCTCCATATTATTGTTTGGCCTTACTTAATCAAAAGAGTGTCAGAAGGTAGATTACAATAATTTAAAGATTGACAAATAATCCAGCTGTTTGGTGATACCCTGCTAATAAGTGACGACTGATGCACTAAGGAGCTACTGCCTCTCATCTGATACTCGACGCTCAAACGTTTTCTTCTTAAAGTGAAATCCTGAACTGACGTGAACATTTTCTGAAACCAGCCCTCAAGCTGGATTTGTTGGTGCACATGTTGTTCCAAGTCTGCTCTGATGCAATTGTACTACATGTTCTAGACTCCATAACCGGATCTAGTGTACAAGAGTGTTACTGGAGCAAAACGTTCCAGAGACGGGTGTGGCCCGAGGACTACGTTGAGATTTTATGATGGAATCACTGAATAAATTGTATGTATGCTGGAGTGGTGAACATTTGGCATGTTTATGGCTGAATGCATGCAGTGCACACACACAAAAAGAGATGGGATTTGGAGGCATACAGTATATTGTCATGTTGTCAATCAAACCAACTCCTCTCTCAAACACTTTAAAAGCAGTGTGCTCCAGCGAGCTGCCAGCAGAGGTCTGCATGTAATGACTTACTAATATTAAAAAAGCAAACTTGATGGCCTTTCCTCTTCAGCCTTTCCTGAGACAATGCTGGAAGAAATCGAAATAAAACCACAAAGAACAACAAAACACCCCAGTGTGACTCAACAGAACCATTCACATAAACATTGATAACTTTACTGTTGTAAATTGCTATTGTAGCGCAGAAAATGAACCTCAACAACCATCGGCTATGGTGAGCGATTGCACAACTATTTCACAGTTTACCCCATGGTTGCTATCTCATCAGACTACTCCAGCTTATATCTTCTCTAAACCATATCTTGTCACTTGTGAGCTGTTCAGACCACAAGTAGAGGAATGTGCAGAATGCCTAAACACACCGAGCAGCCCCGTGTGAGTAATTCATGTAAGAGTTGAAATAACTGTTGTGAAAGCCTTCAACATTTCCAGTGACTGGAACTGATGACTATAACAGCAGCAGAAAGTACATGTCAAGGGGAGGAGAAGGTCACGGTGGGCTTGATGATCACATGACTTTGTCAGGTATTTAGGTTCAAAAGGTCACACATACCATGAGCAGAGGTTGCTGCTGTTACGCTACAATAATCCAACCATGCATGCAGATTGTACACACAGCCATAAATAATAGTGCAGACTACAATAAAAGTCTGCAGATTGATTCAAGAGTAGTGAAGTACTGCTGAGTGAAACCCAGCTTTCCAGAACATCGCTGTTTGTTGCAATATTACAACATTTGAATATGCAGCCAACAGCTGAGATTATGTTGGGTGGATGTGAGAGGATCCCCTCTTTGATAAGAAAAATAAAATAATTCATTCAAGACGACACCAGTTGATTTCCAGTTCCTATCTGCATGAGTAAAATATGAATATTCTTGCACTAAAAGAAAAGCAGAATGAAAAAACGAAACATAAAAATGGGCTAAATCCACCGTCGTGATTGGACATGATGGACCTGTGGTTTGAGAAATGCCATTCCAAATATTAGATCTGCTTTCAAGCCATGTTTTATTGTTGTAATTGCCAGGCCACAATAAATAACAAAAGTCATTTAGTAAAAGCTTGACAAGACGGTTTGGACGGCTCGGTTTGGCTCACTTCATCTTTCAGACGCCAGTCTCCTCATCCTGCCACACCGTTTCTCCCACAGCAATACAAAGTGGCGCAATGAGCTTAAAATAGGGGAGATAGAATCAAACAACACACATTCTCTGAGTGTTTGTCGGGGAAACTGTGGGTTGGTGGTTGAACAAACCGACTGATGGGTTCGAGGTTGAGGAGCATGGACAACGCAGAAGCCCAGTGACCCACAAAGCCGCCTGTGGCAGTCAGGAACTCATTTTACTAATTGCTCAAACTTATCTCATTACAGTTTGGTCACATGGTATTTTGTGTGCAAAAGGAAACAATCTTCAACACAAATACTGCACATTGTTGTTGCATCATATCCTAATGCATCATTCAACTTTTTGTTCAGGCTACAAAAAAAAAGAGAAATCGTTTGGTGGACGAGGTTGATAAATTGTGCCTCCACAGATGTTTTAATCAAGAGAGGTCATTCTTTACAATGGCCTCCCGCTGACAAGGAGAGGAATGAAGCTGCAAGCGGTGTGAAAGCGGACAGAAACAAAAGAGACAATTTAAATGGTTTGCCAGGGCTCTGATTCCTTAGTGTTTGACTGTCAGGATGCGTTGCCCACACAATCTCGCACGCCTGCACACACTCTGAATTCATCACTCAGCTTCTTAGCAGATCATGAGACCAGATCAGATCAGATCACAATCATGAGACTGCTGGTAAAGCAAGTGCGGGTCAGTGCGCTGGTGAGCCGCCCCACACTGGATCATACAACCAAACTGAACCATCTCAAACTGAAGATGAATTAGCCTGCTATCCTCTCATTATTGTTTGAACAGAAAAGGAAACGTAAACATAAATTCTTGCAGATTCTCAGACATGTCGCATGCGTGGGCTGTTCTTAAGATCTTAAGTTTGTTTACCCTGTGACTGTCAGTTCTTCTCATCACCAATGCGGCGTAACAACCCTTCGTCCAGACATTGTTCAAAAAGACAAGTGAATTATGACATCCCATAAATTCCCTGCTGCCTCTGCGTCATTTTTATTCGTTTATGAAATATCCAAGGTGTAAAGGTGTCAAGCATGTGAATTCCTATCGGCAAACTGTGCAGATCTGCCGTTTCTTCCCGAAATTGATTTTAGTGTAACAGTTGTGTGAATAACAGCAACAACATTAAAGAATAATGTATCTCATTCTGACATCCCGGTTGCGTATTCAGCTCCTTTATCTCTGTGAAGGAAAGGTGTGTCAACCTATTCAGTGCAACAAATGATCCTTCTAGCACCCCGCCGATTGTTTTACAATAGTTGCAACAGCATGAAGGTGTCTTATCTGTGGTGGGTTCATATAACTCTAAACATTAACCGATTAGTCTTTGAAAGGATTTTCTACTCGTGAGATGAAATGCAGCTTCCTCGACTCTATAAATGAGTCAACTGTGGTGAATTGTCAAGAATTATTTCAGTTGTAACCAACTCTTTTTGTTTGGTTCGAAGTGTCTTTTAAATAAAGTGTATCCAACCCTCTGCAATTTGGTGCTGGACTGATGCTGACATCTGTCTCCGAAGAGATTTATACTTCCACTCCATGCGTTCTCTTGAGACCGGCAGACTCACAAACACTCAGGGGGCCTTTTATTTGGGGATCAGTTCAGCTCAATTGTTGCGTGTGTCTCCTGGCTCTTTGCCTATTTATTACCATTGTAAAGGCCCTTGCCTGTGTCCCCCACCTCAACAGAACCTATACAAAACCATGTTTGAAAGGCTTAGCCAGGGGTCTGTGATGCCATGACAACAGCTCCAACATGATAGACTTCTTCCCGCTCATGTTTTTACGCATCTCTGTGGCGAGATCACCAAGGACGCCTTCATGACTAACCACGTTAGGATTTTATCCCAGCTCAGTGACTCATCGCTGTACATTGATCAATGTGAAAACTGTAAAGTGAGAGCGATCATATGAATTGATCGTTCAAATGACACAATATTTGCTCATAATTAAGATACAGGATTATTTTACGACGGCTTCACACGTTGTAGAATAAACATGTCCTGTAGGCGAAGCTGTCTCCCAATAAAACCTTTTTTTTTTGTCTCCCAGAGAATAGACTTTGGCGAGCTGCCATCCTGGATGCTCTGGGACAACATTAACTTCCATGGCATGAAAGCAAGTTCATAAAATAATAAAATGTGGGTGTGCCAACTGATGAATGACAATGAACTTTGTACCAGCATCTCTGGTTTTAATCCAAAAGGGGTAATGATATCGTTTTAACACTCATCTCCCTCATGAGGCCAATTTGATTTTTCTGTCTTTTCCTTACGAGCTAGAACAGTGCTCAGGGAGAGAAGAAATGATTCTCTGCAGTCCAAAGATCACACACAAATGCACACTATGTGCATCATAATATTTCATTTAAATCAGCATCAATCACATATTTGACCACTTGTGAGCAGTGAAACAAACAGTAACACGGTTATTTTGTCACCTTTTAAATTGTTATGAACACGTTAGCAAACTTTGGCAAGCCACCCGGTTCACACAACTGTTTTTACAGCAGTTCAGCCTAAAACCCTATTTATTAACATTACTGGTATTTTTATTAATAATATTAGCCGTAGCTAGCAGACAGTAGCCTATTATACACATGTAGAAACATCAGCATTACTTTACCCTTTACCTATTACCTACTTCCACTAGGTAAGCGTGAATCCTATAAACACTCTTATTTCAGCTCAGTGTTGGTCTTCACCAACTCCTGAGGGAAACACACATTTTTAGCTGTTAAAATGCTCCACGATGTTTACCAGATAGTCCCCCGACGACTGCCTACTGCTGTTGGAAATGACTTTGATGAGGGCCGAGAGACTGAACCAAAGCAATAAAGTTGCGGGCTGTAAAATAAAGACAATGAGCTGAAAGATGCCATGGAGCTGAGGGGAACCAGAGTTGTTTATTATCTGTAAGTTCATCGAGTGTCATGGTACAATTACCTTCCACGAACGGAAAACACTCTGTGGAAGGGTTGAACTTCGAAGACAAAATCACAGACAACTCTGTGTTAGCGGTTCGTGAGGGGTCAATCACAGGCTTGTTATCCCTTCTAAAACAAACAATATTTTATTCGACGCTGAGCTGCTTTTAATGCTTTTTGGCAGATGAACTCTGTATTCCGATTGCGTTTGCTTGCAACAATGGTGGTATCAGAGTGACCTTTTGTATTCCAAACAGAGCAGCTCTTCCAGTTATTTATGAATACGTGTTTATATAAATTGTAAGACCTTCTTCTTATACCATGGGCAGAACATTGTCGTAGCGATACATCATTACAACATATATTCAGCCATGTAACATGCTTGAGATAAGAAACAGGAGTAACCAGTGGTACCAGTGTTATTTGGTGGTACGGAGAGTTATTTCAGAACTAATCAGATAATCATCTTTTACATTTCAGCCTTGATTTTACAGGCATACCCGTAACAATTTACTATCCAGGCTGGGAGCTTCCTAATAAAAACTAAATCCAAAAAGCAATCACACTGAAGGACCAAATGTGAGATAAATATAAAAATATATATTTTTTCAAAGTCTCAAAAACATATCACTAATCACCAGCACTGATGTGTTCTTTAGAGTCTGCAAAAGTCTAAAATTGTCTATATATTATGTATCTATATATATATATATCAAAACTCCTTTGACAAACCCTTTGACTTAAAGGAAATGTAATTTCACACATTATGTATTTTGGGTTCACATTTGATTCCAATTTACAGACAACTCTTTTGTTGGAGTCATTTCGAATGACGAAAAAGAACACAGAGCCATGCATTGGAAGCAGGCTATCTACATTACTGACCAAAACCAACGTCTAACAGGTTTATAAAAGACGGAGACGCCACATATTTGTGTGATAACAACTGATAAGCTCCAGGGAAATTCAACTCCTTGTCTGAATAGCGAGGGGTCCTTAAGTCCAACATTACTGTACTGTGTAGTACATCTGCTCAGTGTGTGGATGCACAATAGAGCAGGTGTGGGTTCGTGTACGGGTGTGTAAGGCCATCTGTTTTCATACTGAGAAGGTAAACAACAAAACCAAATTAGACTACACCCAAAGAGACAATCTTTGTGTGGAGCTCCATCTGTCATTATTAGAGGAAGAGAGTGTATTCCTGTGGTTTTATTATTTATATGGATCCTTCAACATAAAATACGCTCATTACATTTAATTAATGCTTGTGTGGC
The DNA here is from genome assembly GCF_949748355.1 of Melanostigma gelatinosum. Lineage (NCBI taxonomy): Eukaryota > Metazoa > Chordata > Actinopteri > Perciformes > Zoarcidae > Melanostigma > Melanostigma gelatinosum. Next base: position 6,279,480 of record NC_136648.1, on the reverse strand, counting down.
TTTTTGGTTAAAAGCATATAAAACAGAATAGTTTTCTCTAATGGAATATCATTGTGAATGTTTAAAATCTGTGTCATGATACTGAGCTCATAATTTGACATTTTGTAGTCATAATACATTTTGATACGTTATTCTGTGTTATTCTATTCTGTATCCCTTTATTTACCAGTAAATAAAGAAATACTAGTCTGGGTGAAATGTGCACCCTGTCACAGACTGCTGTGAACTAATATCTATAACTGGGATAATGATACGAGGAAAACATCCCACTGCAGTAGGCAGTACGCTGGTGTGGGTTTTACCAATCATCCTCAAAACAAAATTACCGTTACTGCCATTTTCCCAAGTGCCATTAAATCTGATGTGTTTAATGACTGCACAGTGTTCCTGTCACAGCAGGACAGTTTGGAAGACACAGACAAATGAATGTTGTCCCGCTGATACAGTGTGTCATGAAAGAAGCCATGGGAAGAAGAACATATTTTGCCATTGTGATTGGCCAATCATGCCAGTGATCGCTGACAACTCATCTTCAACATCTCTTTTTCCTCTGAGCTCGACACGAAGGACTCTCTGGGGGGCCTGGTGGCTGGTATTCCTTAGTAGCTGCCCTTTCTTTTTTCTTTCTCTTTCTAAACTCCGATTCTGATCATGCTATGGTCTCTGTCAAAGACCAGCGTCTTCAATGACATCATGCCGATGGATACGCAGAAGGTTTGCATTTTCTTAAAGGCTGGTTTTCACGACATGTTAGCACTGTTTCAGCAGCTCGTACTTGATTTTGACTTTGAGTGTGAACCAGTTTGCCTCTTGCTGATTTTGCTGGTTCAAACACATCAGTTAAACAAGGATGAGGTGGCGATCCTTCACTATATTGAACTGTATGATCGGACTGCCTTGATGTTTTGAGTTAGCCAGGTATATCTTTGATTACATACCCCCCCCCCCCCCTATCAGCGGTGTCGTCACTAACATGACTATGTCCATACCGGTGGGGTGAAAGTGCAGCCAAGTCCTCATCTACATGCAAGTCTAAGATCATTGATCTTGACCCACAACGTCGTCGTGTTTTTTTCTCCCATATCTTTACACACACACATATAGAGGTAAGGGTCACATAAGCACGGAAAACACATAAGGACACAAACTTCATTTTACATGCTTTTACTGTACCGAAAGCTACATCTCATGTGATATTCCACCCAAAATCTTTGTAGTATCGTAACACTGATGCCCTGAACTTGGAAGAGGGTTGTAAAATGTTTGTTGTGTTCTTCATTATGGAGACTTTAGGCAGCCTGGTTTAATTAAGTCAAGGACATACTTTCAGCATCCGCTGTTAGCAGTGTGTCCCTGAATTTGTTTATGTTGGAGAAAACTGCATCGACTTTTACAAAAAGTGGTCTCAAACTGCCCCTGGCATGTTTTAAAGCAAACTACAATCCCTCTACTGTGACCTCCTAATGCTGGATGACCACCGCTCCACCCGGCTTACTCTTTGCTACGGTGCTGGAATCTTTCGAGGCAACAGGGGTTGAGTGTTTCATATTCAAAAGCACCCTTTTATGGTATATTAGTGTTGGCCATTCAGGAAAATTGCTTTTTTTAATCTCATTAAAAGGAACAACGAGTCACTGGTTTTGCAGTGACCAATGCTATTTAGTGAAGATTTTATGTCGTTCATTGCTTCATGTGCTTGTTTACATCTGGGTTCCTCCTTATGTTGTGATAAAAAGTCGAACTAAACCAAACTAAATGCTTGTAGTTTTCGTTTTTTTACAGCAATTGAGTCTTTATTACTTCATTTCTAATTAGTCTTTTACACCATTACCAAGCATTCACTATAATTGTTTATTATAGTGAATGGAGAGGACTTCAGCCCCCTGAATAAAAGAACAATACAAGGAATTGGGATGCAGATGTAATCTGACATGAGATCTTGGTGGCAGCAAGCGATCAGGTCTGTCCCATGAACAGTTTCTCTTTTTTTTCCACGAGGAGACGTGCATCAGAATTGTACTTGTTTTTATAAAAAGGAAGAGTTGGAAAAGATCCACGTTCAGCCTCACCCAAGATAAATAGACTGAACAAGACAAAAGAATGCTATCTGGTGAAAGGATGAACCGAAACGTCAGAAATGTCAGCCAGGATGCAGAGTACTGAGCAGCAGTTGATGTTTGGACAGGGCTGTGGTTTCCCCTTTGGACTAACGAATGTGACATTGTGTCTGTTAGGATATGTTTGATTGCTGTGATGATTTATAGTTACGTATGAGGAGTACTGACAGTGAGGCTGAACATCAGTTGACATAAAAGAAGTATTTTGTAAATTATAACAGAAATATAATATGATTTAAATGAGGGTATATCCTTAATCATATCTATGATGAAAGTCCAAAAATTTCTACATGTCTGCACGACTCAACTCACTTCTTCCTCACTGCACAGAGACAATTCTGCTGGCGTAGAAGTGAGAAAGCACCCCTCTTGTCCTTCCCATGTCCGCAAGTTCCTCTCAGAAATCCTGACGCCAAGGGCTTTGATGTGGTTAAAATGAGTGGCTCGAACAATGTAGGAGAATGCTGGGCGACTGTCGTGTTGGACAGTGGCCCATTCTGTACACCAGTTTTGTGGTAATGATCACAGACCGTATTGTGAGTAGCTCCTGGATGAGACCCAAAGACCCTTTAGGGATTTAGGTACCTCTGAGTGGCCTTGTGGTATGAGGAACTGCCCTTGACCTACATGGGGAAAGGGGTGGGAGCATGTGTGTTAACAAGCTCAAGTGGCTTTAAACAGCACCACATCCCTGCCAGCTCCTGGGCCTGACGTAAACACAAGTGCCCTCAGGGGATTAATGGCAGTAAGCTATTACTTACAGTGACGCTATTCTATTTCTTTCACTGTTAAAACACTCACACGTACATCCTTACAGTTAAGAAAGTAGCATATTTGACAAAGCTCCATAATAAGTGCATGCAACCGACTGAACATAGGAATAGAAAGCGTAAGTGGTTTGAGAACATATTTATGGACATCTGTCAATATGAGAAAAACGTTTTAGATGTTGGGGTGCAGTACCTCTTTAAAATCAGATGGATTATTTGCATTACCTCTGAGGATGGATGTGTTCATTGCTTTAATACAAATTATGAAATATATTTACCAATATGTCTGTAAAAAGTTCAGACAAGCCAAACAACTTCGTCCACATGGCTCTCAACCAGGGCGTTTGCTAAATGACGATTCTTGATTGCGCAAAAAAATAAAGCAATTACTGTGTGTGCTCGGTGCACGCCTCCCAGAGCCACAGGCAGACAAATATATCACAGCAAGAATGTCCAAGACGCCTGAGTGTCAGCGCTAAATCTTACATCCAAAGCATTGTGTGCGCAGCGGTGGAAATGAGTGAGGGCTGACAATCAGTGGGAGGTCGACGAAATCTTGGGTGGCAACAGGGCAGGTGTTGACGCCAAATGCACAGGATCTTCTCAGAGACTGCAGGATGCAAAATGGACTCTCCTGTCTCCTATTTTGTAGTAGCCACTGCCTTATGAAGGGAAGGAAATAATCTGGGGGCTGCTTCCCTGCATTGTGTGTATTGTATTGTATTGTCCCCCTATAGTGAGAGGAGGCTGCATTAGCCAGCAGGAGGCAGATAATGCTTCTGGGGTGGCTCAAGGTACGTTTGTGCTTTCGAGGATTATCAGTTGTTTTGACTCATAGGAAACAAACAGAGGAACCTGAAAGATTATAAAGCAGCTGATATTGAAGTATGAACTCGAGGTGAAAGCAGTAAGAAGACGGCATTAACAGGAAAATGTGTGGGATGTTCAGTCCCATTCACGTGAAGCTTCCTACAAACTCATCCGGACCAAGTTGCCACTTTTGGTCCTCTCACGGTGCGCTTTTATCCTCCAACGACAAGTGAGTATCCCTGAACCTGAAATTCATTTAACTGCTGAGCCGTGCAGCTGCATAGAAAGAGGCCTGCCCATTCACTGCCTCTGGCACAAAACGATGCCAATAAACACACTAGGCCAACTGGGTCGGAGAACAGTGCATGTCTTTTTCCATTTCTTGGATGAATAGCAGCACCGTAGGCACCCACATTATCGCAACATTGAAACTTTTAAGGAGCACTTATCTCTTAAGATATCCGCCAAGAATGGCCTCGCTGCTATGCCACTCAATCCATTTTTCAAAGCGATGACTCAATGTGCAATCATGCGTGGCAATACTCGAGCTGTTGACAGGTTGAACAGTGAAAGCTGTATTAATGTTCTCTGCTCAATGAAATCCTGGGCTGCTGTTCAACTGCCCAGACCAAGGCCCTGTTAGAAAACAGACTTGTAACCTGACCAACACTTCCCCCTTTAAGCTCGTGTACTCAAGCTTGATCCATTTGCCACAAGGGGTTTTGGGGACTCCTCTCTTGGGAAAGGTGCACTTTATTTGATTCATCTTTAGAAAGACTCAAACCGCCCTTATACCCCGGGATTGTCAAATTAGTGGTGCTTGTTTAAAACCGTCCCAAGGCTCATGCTGAAATTCTAACCTGCATGGCCAGGATTTATATCTGGCGCCCTCTCGTTATTCTGTAGTGGAACGGTCAGCAACCAAATTAGCCTCAAACAAATTGACTGTTCACGACACCCCTTCCCTGGAGGGAACAGCCGGTCTGTCAAGCGTTGGATTTCCTCACATATTGAAGCGGTGTGCATAGGACTGTAGAAAGAGACATATTTTGTACATAGTTTGGAACGTGGAGACAGAAGAATTGAATAGAAGTTTGTTTAAAAAATGACAAAAATTCTGAATGATTAATGTTATTTTAAACTGCATAGTGACACGCTAGAGAGGAAAGTTTGGCAGAGCAACAGTAACTATACCGTCACACCAAAAACACTGACAAATATGGCGACAGGAGAACCTCATGCCATGTAATGTTATTTCCCACCAGATAAATAAATCTGGTCATAGCTTTGTCTCTGCCCACTGGCTTAATGGGGTCAGAGGGGTGCAGTTTTCAAGCCATTACTTTGAATGTCACACCATTTGATGCCGATCAACCCGCTCGGATGTAAAGCCTCTTGTGTAATCACATCCCTAATTTCGCAAATGATATGAGCCCATTTCAAGTTGCAGAGAATGAGGTTACAAAACTGCAATTGGCGTGGACCTGAGGACATAAAATACCCTGACAGCTTCAGTCCACCTTTGCGCTGTACCTCTATGAATGAGAGCAGGTCAGAATATAAATATCACAGTGTAATTGCAAAATCCCCGGTATTTGAAAAGGTCACTTTTTATCGAAACCTCCGATGGGATGCTGGCTCTTTAACTTGAGCTATTGAAAGGATCTGCTACCGTTTTTTTTTAATGCAGTTTCCTACCAAACTCCCCATAGTGAGGAGTAAAAGCTATTGAAGCAACTTAGGCCCCTTAGTTGAAAAGGGATCAAACGTGTGAGCAGAAGGCTGTTTCAGACCTACATGTTAATGAGAGAGCACTGCCAAGAGGCTGTTGCTGCAGCAGCTCTGACTCAGGATGTGAACACGACTGCAGCCTAAACCCAGCACATAAACATTTGTCGCTGAGCAATTTGTTTTCTCTGTTCCTGGATTGCAGTTTCACACGTCATTAATGCAGGAGCACAGCAGTGCGGCTGGATTAAATGTAAAAATGATCGCATTGAAGTCTTTTTTGCAGAAAAAGCTCCTTTCTGGGACATTTTTTTGAAAACTTCCTTGTCATATTTCAATGCTGAGTGTCTCTGCTGAAACTAAAATTCAACAAGAAGAAGGCAGAGTCATTTAAACTCCTTTTCCATTCAGCCCATGAACACAGAATAAATCAATTAGACCTCTTTGAGCAACAGCCAAGTTAATCAGTTCACTGAAGGGTGGCTGGGGTTACTTCCTGTTAAACAAAAGGCCATGCGTTCATGTTTGAGTGCATGCATGTGCAGTGGTTTTCTTCAACATTTTCTTTTCCTTGGAGCATTTTGCACAATGGGATAAAGTGGCAACAGAGCAGATGTCGTCTATAAATCACAGCCTAGGCGTAGGGCCTTTGTGTCATTGTGACAGACTTTTGCCAAGTAGAAAACACACCTTTCAGACTGGACTGGTTGGTTTGTTTTCTTTTGGAAAGGCTGATATGTTCAATGTATGCCGTCTCAGCGGGTAGCTGGTGAGCTCCATCCAGCGCACATGTTGATTTTGTATCTTGAATACTTTACGGAAAAACCCATGTGCACATTCATACAATTTGTTTTTAGCTATCGCTGCCAAAAGTAAATAAAAATCAACGCATTCTACTGATGTGGGGACGCCAAATCTGTCGAAAATTAGCGAGGATTTGAATGCTGAGCAGATCAAGGCCTGTAATACAGAGATATGCTGGTAAACAGTCTCGCACAGAGTCCTTGTGTAAACTGATTTTATTGTTTTATACGCAGGCCACGGATAAAAACATTATCAAGTTTTCTTACGCAACACTTTTGCATCGAGCCAAACATAACGGACACAAAACAATCCCTTCACATCAGATAATATGGTCATTTTCACACAGAGGAGCTATGGTGCTCTGGTCCTGATTGTTCTGCTTCCCAAGTACCCTGACCAACTGTGGAGCGGAAGCTCAAAGTGGGTGGCTTTTTGCCATCTCGCTTTTTTTAATTCACATTAGCAACTGATTAATTGGGATGCTAATTTTGGCTGGTTCATCCAACGTCTGCACATCGGCCAGCAGGATGCCCGGAGTACAATTAACCACACAGCAAGCTATCTTATGTCCGATATTACAATTCCCCCAAAAGGCACTTAATTAATATTCTTTTAAAAAGCATAGATTTACAGACGTTAAATGGCGCTTTTTAGCGCTGGCCTGAAATGCGCTGAAACGATTCTCTCAGAGTAGTTCTCTAAATATTGTGGTTCAGATCTGCTTCCAAATTTCTCATGATTAAGATTATTTGGGGAAAGTAAAGTGGGAGGACAGGAAACATCACTATTGACAAAGCACTTGTACAAATATTAGGATAACACTCTGCTGAACTCAAAATAAGGAAGGTATGGGCTGCATGTTATTTCAACTCAGTATCCTGCCATTGTAAGATGGGATAGGATGGGAAAAAAAGCACCATTAAAAATCACAAATCTTTCCAATTCAATAATAGTTTATTGCTGGATTATCACTCATTGGATCACATAGGGACAGAAAAAAACGGCTTTTGTGTTCATTTGAGGAGAGAAAGGCGTCCTTGTGATCACTGAGAGCCTCATGTAGATCCAGGCTTGAGCCCCGAGTATCAGCTGTAATGATCTCTACAGTCATTAAGTGTAAATATATACCATTACTCATCAACTGTGACATTCTGGAGAGCCTTACAGGTTGCCTCAGAGGTCGGGAGGTCTGTAAAGATATCCTTTTATCTTTGCTGGTATCAGGACATACCTTGCATGTACCAGAGGCCCATGAGGCCACCCATGAAGTTCACATTACTGCAGCTTTGTGGTTCATCAATGCGCTGGAAGTTGCATCGCATGAATGATGTTTGCTATTTATCTGCATAAGGTGAGATGGGATCGCTCACTCATCGTCCGCTAGTTATTTTCAATCTATGATAAGCTTGGATGTTGTGTCTACAAGCAGAGACCAGGTTCAGTGTTTGAAAAGAAAACAAAGTGGACGTCCTGCTCGTTCTCCACTGCTGAGGTCAGCTTATTTTTTAAACCACAAGGCTCGTAACTTGTCAGCAGTGACGGTCTGTGACAGCCAACGTATGGCGTCGTCCTAAGTGCCGATGAAAACAAAATCCCACTGATGACTCACAGGATGAGTCGTGCATTTGTAGCTCAGCAAAAAAGGATTTCACAAGAAAAGCTGAAATGGTAAGCTTGTACAAAACACCCCAAGGACGTTGACTTGTGACAAACGAGGTTTCAAGTTATTCAAATGTTAAAACTTAATGGTCCTCCCTAATTCCACACATTGGTGGCTTATCAAACGTGGCTTGATAGGTCTACTGGGAGTATAGGCAATGAAACAACACCGTGTTGGTTATTTATGCGTCCATGGAGTCAAACACGAAATTTGTTTTCCCAACTCTGAATGTCTCTCGAGTGTGGTCAGACCAATCTGACAAAAAAAGTCTTGTTTCTGGATACAGCTTGGAGCTTGTTTCATTTGTATCTGGTGGTATGAATTGCTTACAGACATGTTGATAGGACCTTCCTCGTGCTTTGAGTTGCCGTCATCCTCTTCTGCTAATGCAGGAGAAAAAGAGCTGAGAGAAAAGCCTCACGATGTGCTTTATTGCTATCTTGTGGGAGTCGCTGTGTGCTGTATATTCTGTCCGGACTTTCATCTCCCTCTTCCCACATATCTGTCCTTGGTTTGGTTCGAAGACAAAAACAAAAGCAAGAAAGTCTAATTATTAGAGTGATGCATAACATTCTCTTCTGATTTGTTTCTCTTCTCAGCCTGAGGGAAATGTACAGGTCCTTGACCTTCTGAAATGGCACGCTGGGGAATAAGCAGGGGGGACTTGTTCCCCCGACTCCACCAGATGGTGTAGCCATCGGAGAGCACGGAGGCATTTATAGCAACAAGGTGGGGACAAACGTGGGACCGAGGCGGGAAACCGTTTTGGATACAATACTCCTGAAGTCACATACTCACTCCATGTGAGGCCAGGTCAGAATGACTCCCTGAAATCAACATAATGCGCCGAACAATTTCCCCTGAATAGATCTCATTGTGTACTGCGCTGCAAACACTTTAAATAGCAGAGCGCTTGCACTTCCTCTGCATTATGCTTTGTGATTGCATCCGACTTTAAAACATATCAATTCATATTTCCTAAATGGCTTTTCTTCAACGTGGACGACAATCACAAGACTTCTTGGCTTCCATCTGAATTCCACTCATTCCAGATGCAGTCTGAGATACAACATATGCACTTTGTTCCTGCAACATGAGATAAAGCATCAGCACTTGAACTCCTGGGTCACTGCTCTCAGTCTCATCTCCTCACCTCACCATTGCCCTCTAGTGAACACTGAGCAAGAAGTTGAAGCTGATGTCACATAAGGTGCTTGACATTTTTAGCTCCACGAGAAACAGAGGAGGAAGAAAAAACGCTTTCTAAGGACATTTAAGAGCTCAAACAACACATTACCTTTCGTTTATACTGTTGTGTACCACTGTCAGAAATTCTTGTAATTTTAAGTCATCAACTTGAGCTGATTAGTTTGCTCGTCATGTTCTTATTTAATTAAAAGAACTAAGTGCAGTGCCCATTAAAAACACGCCGGTTCAGAACGGGCTACATGGGCTGAGGTGTTGCTGCTTGCAGCTTTCTCACAGCTCATACAGTCAATTTCACACTCAACACTGTGCGTCCTTGGGTCCTCAGCAGTACACCTGCCCTGCTATAGTTGCATCACACCCCCAAGTCTCAGCTGTGCATCATTGGAAACATTGGTAAAACACACTCTGGCCTCTGTAAAAAGCCCTCAAAGTACTTAAAAAATATGCTAATTAACTGTATACTACTTACTGTGTACTTCTACTTCAGAGGAAAACATTGTACTATTACATTTACTTGACAGAGAAATGTTTCTATCATGCAGATTCTGATTCGACTCAACACATATTATTCGTCAAACCATCCTGCATCGTATTATAATTGAAAGATCCACCTTGAACAGACGTTAAGTAAATGTAAGTACATTGTGCAGATGCCTCTCTATAAACTCTTCACTTGAAGATAGAATACTAGACTTTTACTGTCGTTTTTTAGTTTTACTTTTCTGAGAACTTCTTCAACCAATATGGACATTGAAAATCGGGTGAAGAGTGAAGCAAGACAGCGTTTGTACATCATCGTCCGGTTGTTGGTTATACAGTTGCATGGTAAGCTGTTAGCTCTGACAGTACTTACACGCGAGGCTTCTATAAACTCACGCTGCCGGATGTGGAAAAGTTGTAAGCGAATGCAATGCTGTTACCCACCCAGCTTATAATTCTGGTGACGTCATGAATGGCTTGCCCCACATAAACGCTTTACGCATGCACATTTCATTTACACAACATCGTACAAAAATACTATAAATAACTGCAGCAAGGGGAAAATTATTATCCAATCACCCGGCTCTGCATGGCTCCCAATTCGAGTTTATGTCACTGCCACAAGTTCAGCTGAATCATTCCAACAGTATCATTTTGTATCGCCTCACTGTGAAATTGATTTCACGTGACTTCAGTCCGTCTGCTTCGATTCTAAGTGACTGAGCTTTCAAGTTGCTGAGAGTCGTAATGAGACCGAATTCAGCTTGAAAGCTGGACTCAAACAAAGTAATATGAAACAAACAACCAAAGCGAAGTCGGTGATGGAGACAAAATGTCTGTCCCCTGCTGATGTTGAGATTATTAAACACAGTTTTTAGATGCATTGTTCAGTAAAGAAGCTCACTAACTTTCCAATCCTGTTGAAAATCGAATTGTTTAAAAATGGGAGACTCTTGTGTTTTCAAGCACATCAGGCTTGACGTTCTTGTCTGTTCTGCAGTTGCTTAGTTTTTTCTGAATTTTCGTCATTAGGAAAGTTCACAACACTCCATTCTTTTGTTGAATTAGCATTTCCCTATGCAACTCAGCTCTATTTTTTGGGAGGCATGACATAATACATCTCAGGACACTTGATAGCACAAGTACAAAGCAAGAGGTTGAGATGTTATTTACATCACGAACTGATTGTAATTTATTCCTCCAAGGACCAGCTACACTGATGAATTCTCCCTTTAACTGCATTAGAAGAGGTAAAGAATTCAATACAATGTCAGTCGAACATCGCAAATGAACATTGTGCACACAGGGAATAATGGAGAACGTCACAAAAGCAACAGACATAAGAAAAATGCATACATCTCCACAAAGTAACTGTCGGAAGACAGTCTAAAGGAATTAAGTGACACATAAATCAGAGGGACAATTACATTTGAATCTGAAAACTAACTTTATGATTGTAAAAATCTGATGTTCAGTTGTTTTGTGATGTGTGAGTGAACTGACTGAGGCTGTTTTGATGCATTTCACTGAGAGAGGGACCGGTGTCCAGCAGAGGGCAATAAGGGATCAACATTATTCTCTACATTCAAATTGTTGCTCATACCCTTTGCATAAATGTGTTTGCATTTGCATTTGCAAAAAAAAAAGATTCCAGTCTAAAGATCAGGGAAAGGCAGGAGGTAACAGACAAACAGCTTGTTTCGCTGGCTATTCAATCCGGCGATCAAAAAGTGAAAATGAAGCAAAGCATTTCACAAGTCTGTGATGCTCCGGCTTATAATGTGGGCCTGAAATATTTCAATAGAAATTCCACAGGCTGTCTGGGATCAGAGTGTTACTGCGACATGCTGGATGAACTCACAGCAACACAGCGTGCGTTAAAAACTACAAAGGATATGACAAAAAAATGTTGTGAAAAATAATAACTTACAACCTGTCATTACTGTGTTAAAACTTGTGTATGTGTCTTTAATTGTGAATTGTGTTATAATATCCTAACAAATCAATTCAACTTTTTTTTTTTTGTTTCCAGCTAATTAGTGAAAAGGTGTCCTAACTCCTGATTCGCTGTATGTGTTGTTGTTATTTAGACTTCTGTAGCTTTGGAATACACCTGGAAACCAGCCAACATTGTTATGAGACGTTTGGTGTGTGCCATGTGATGCATCATGGAAACCTCAGGAAACACTGCAGTTCCACTCTGGTTTATTGCACTTCTAATCAGTTTGAAATGCGTCTGACTCCATCAAAACCCGCCATGTCGAGTTCCGTCTGTGAGTCGACCGTTTTCACGGCAATCTGCCTTCAGCGATGACTGGATAATCTGCATCGTATGCTCATCCAATTTGTTGCCGTACCCAGAGAATTCTACAGCACAGCCGAACAGATTATTTTCTCTTACGCTTGGCAGGCCAATTAGACACACACACACACACACACACACACACACACACACACACACACACACACACACACACACACACACACACACACACACACACACACACACATTCGCTGTGCAGTCAAATACAAAAGCCACAACTCCTCTGATGGCCAGGAGGGATGTTCGCCACAGTGACTGCAGTAGGTAGGTGGAGGAGAAATACAAAAACATCAATTTCCTTTCATGAAACTACATGGAATCACTCACATTTATTTGACATTCAGACAGTCGCTGAGGGCCCTGATTCAGCAGCCAGCAATTTGCCGTGATCACAAAAGTAGAGAGAAATCAGATCTTTGTAGAAACAAAGACATCGCTGTCTTTTAAGTGAAGGAGGCCGGGCTCTGAACTGTCTGTCCCAGACGTACAGTACATGGTGCTTGTACAGAACATTGGAAATAATTGTTTCCTTTCACAACGAAAAGGATAATCTAATGTAACATGTCTACCTGAAAGATTCCTGAAGGGCTATGACTAACGTTTTCGTATGTCCTTATTCTATCTGTCGCTGCCCTTGTTAGGATGTCTCATTGAGTCCCATGCTGAATGTGATCTTAGACGTAGACATGTTTTGTGAAGCTGAAAATCCAATTATAGGCTCACACTTTATTTGGAGTTGGAGATGCCTGTGTGCCTTTACTTAGGCACAGTGGTGCTTTGAATTAAATGCTATTGTCAGCTTGCTAATCACTTGTTTCATGTGAAGTCACACTACAGGTCTTCATGATTGCCATCTCTCTTTGGACATTGTTTGTAATGAAAGCTTTATAAAAGGCACTTCACAGACTCCGAGGATGGATATTAAACCGATGCATGAGAGGTTCTTCACTAAAAAACATCGGGGAAATGGCATCAGAAAACACAAGCAGCAATCATGGATCATGCAAATGTCACACATTTAATAACCACTCATTGTTGTTCAAAGTAAACCACTAAAGCTGACCGGATGTTCATTGACACCCACACACACCAGGTCCCAGACCCACAACGTTTTCAGCTACACACATGTTTTAGTGTTAAAGGGGACATTTTATGCTTATTTTCTGGTTCATTCTAGAACATGTTTACGTTCTTCAATGTTCAAAAAAACACATTATTCTTCTCATACTGTCTGTCTAAACATGTATTTAGCATGTACAATGTTTACCTTATTCACTAACTTGAGCATGCGAGTCTGCTAACAATCGCTAAGTAGGACAAAACCTAATATGCACATTAGGAGATTGTGACCCGGTGATTTTTCCCCTTTTTATTTATAAATTTATTTTCACACCTGATGAGATCTAAAAAAAACGTTATGACAATCCTGAGGAGGGCATGTGCCCTGACAATTTATCCGAAAGTTGTTGAGACATTTCCCTGGAGCAGACGCTAGAGTTATCAATGTATGTACAACATGCCATATAAACTTTGATGAGACATGCCACTATAAACCAAGAAAGTCAACCTCATGGTGGCACTACAGAAAAAGTCAAATGATCACTAAAGTTAGTAAAATGCATCCTCTGGGTACCATGAATGAATGTCTGTACAACATTTTAATTGAATCGATCCAAGAGTTGTTGAGATATTTACGTCTGGGCTAGAATAATGGACAGACTGACAGACAAACATTGCCATCTTATCTTAAAATCTGAAATTAATTCCAATAATGGATACCTTTAACACCAGAACAATGTTCGCCGCATATGCCCTATGCATGACAGAGTTTGAGTGACAGCTTATGATTAAATTCTAGTGTTGTGATGAATATGAATAACCCTGTTGTGACTCCAGGCCTTTAAGATTTTAATTCCAAACTCAAGTCGCATGCATAATTTGAATGATAAGGCGACAGCAATGTAAATAGGTTAATCATCAAACTTACTTTCTTTCCTCACATCTCGTGCTCTCGTTTTAAGTGGAATGCATGCGGCCACAAAGCTGAGCTCACCAGCTTGTTGCCTCTGAAGTGTGCTGCACCGGGTGCTCTTTTGTGTTGACCTCTGATTTCTTCCCCAATCAAACATATCTTTGTGAATACAGCCATAATCTAGAGATACTTGAGAAGTGTGTCTTAACTGCGTATGGTGAATTAACTGTTGAAGGATACTGTGTAGCGGACAAAGCAGCATTACACGACAGATGGTAGCAAAATACCGGTGCTGTTCCAGAGTCAGCGGCTGGGCCACATCAGCAGGCCTCAACCCTCACGGGTATTGTAGATTGAATGCAGTCTTCAGCTGATTGATCATTTGTCAAACTGTTGATTGCTCAAAATGAATTGTAATTATCACAAACATGCAAAATGGTTATACGGTGTGTGGTCAGAGGTGTTGATTGCCCCCCCGACGATCTCATTTCAAAAGAAAGATAATTGAGTGGATCGTAAACCAGCTTCTAATACAGGGCAAGGCAAGGCAAGGCAAGTTTATTTGTATAGCACATTTCAACAACAAGGTAATTCAAAGTGCTTCACATAATTCATTTGTAAATCCACGAAAGTCCTTTTGACGAATGCACATTTTAAACAGAATAAAGGGATTATCACGTTATCATACGGGGATATGATGCAAGGCTGGAAACGGGTAAAAGAGATTAAAATAGTTTAAAAACTTCATGCATTGCAAGTATGAAAAACAACAAGAATTATAAAAGCAACGTTAAATCTTTCCCGCTGGGATACTCTGCATCATTGTTCATCTGACTGCAGGGACTATGACTGTATTTTGTTTCCTACTTCGTTAATTTAATACAATTCTATTCAGTGTATATATATACTGTGCATTTTTATTGCTTTGTTTTCTTAAATTGAATAGGTCCTGCTCTGTTATTTTATTATATTGTATATAGTGTGCAATTTCCATACCCAATATTTTTATTTTATTGTGTAACCCTGTTTGCTGCTGCCACAGACAAATTTTCCCTTGGGGATGAATAAATTACATTTCTATTCTATTTTATTCTATTCTATGAAGATCAGCTTACAATTAAATAAAGGATCAGAATCTGAATCTGAATCTCAACCGTTTCTTGCCATGGTATGTTGAACATGACGGGAGGTGGATAACATTAAACAACAATCAACAGTGCAAAGTAGAAGCATATTACATTTACAGAAAATATAAAATAAAGTGGAATATAAAATGAGGTGAAATATAAAATGAAATAAAGTGCACAAACGAACAGATAACAGGACTATAAACCAGTGAGATGTAAGTGTAGTGCAAAAGTGTCGAGTGTAATAGAAGGGACGTGCGGGGGAGTGACCGGTGGGACTTTGTCCTGGGGATGACAGAGTCAGTGGGGGTCCCGGGCTCTGTTAATGAGCCCGATTGCCGACGGGAAGAAACTGTTCATGTGTCGTGAGGTCTTGGTCCTGATGGACCTCAGCCTCCTACCAGATGGAAGGGACACAAACAGATTAGAGCATCAGCATGAATCTCTGCATACATTTGTCACCAACCGTGATGATACATTTGTAAAAGGATGAGGTGTAACACTCCTTAAGTGTTTGTCCTTCCTAATCCCCAAAATCAAATCTCAACTAAATGTCCTCATTTGTCATAGAATAGAGAAGAACCGACACTAATGTCATTCCAGGGTGGAGGGAGGGAAGGTTGGAATTTAACAAAAAGATGTCTTAATGCAATGTTACAAATTATGCAACATCAAATTCTGCACAGAATTAGGATGTTATATGAGCAAAAAGGTTCATAAATAGCACAATCGTTTTTAAGGCAACTGTCTAAAACATGGCATTGTGGATTCCTTGATCCATGCTTGCTGGGACTGTTGCTAAAATCATTAGATTTAGTTCAACACTGACAATCAGACCGAGTTTGTTTTGAGTCTTTGTGGATGCTGTTTTCTTGACGAGAAGTGTATATCATTAAGCGGATAGATTAGGTGACTATGAAGATTTTTTTGTCAATAGTATTAGCACCCCCCATTGGGTTACAAAGTGGAGACTACTTATTACTGCTGGCCCTGTGGAGCAATTCATCGATGAGGCTCAAATGACCTGAGACGTCCTATTTCAGGTTCATTTCCACTTTCATTGCAACCTATAGAATGATCAGAGTCTTATCAAGGCTTGTTAGCATGTCAGAGATGAAGCTAATAGATAAGTGAGAAGCACAATGTTTGTGCTTCTTCCTCCGGGGTTTGAATGTACTTTTTCACCTTCTCTTTGGATAAGATATCTCTCACCATCTCCTTAGATATAATCTTTATACAGGCCTTCACAAATGTCTGGTGCGTGTGTTTACATGCACCAAGAAATACCCTGATATCTTTATCTGTGTTTTGGCTCTGGCAATGGAATGAGAAGGGTGTTGATGAACTGGTTGCATAATAAAATCAGACAGACAAACACTCAGGTTTGAACCAGTTTCACCAGTTGACCGCAGGCAAACATTTCATTTCCTGCTTTCTATTCCTCATCCGCATACATTTCAGAACAAGCCCCACTCTGCCCTTTGTGTCAAAACGGACTCTTTTAAATTGCAGTCACTGCCGAATGCCATGCAGGCCTCTGTGTGACTTAACACAAAGCCTTGACAATTGAATTGTAAACTCACTAAAAAACACATTTCCACAAAAGATGCAAATGCTAACCTCCGTGGCGGTACCGCTCTCTGAATTCAAGCGGCTACGTGGGGGGCAGAGGAAAGTTATTCACGCCTTCGAATGTTTATCGTTTCTCTTATTTTTGTATTGGTGCGTGGCAGAGGGGATCAATGCCAATTAAAGTCAGCCGCGGACCAAAGAACTCCACCAAGATGTCTGTTGATGAGGGTGTCAGTCCTCACACTCCTGAAATGTAGAAGTGAGGAAAATGGACCAATGAAATCTCTAACCTGCCAGAATGACGGGTTCCCAACCTCCGGTACAGCTCGTTTATGCGGTAATTGTTGGCCTTGGAACTGTGAATGTGAACTCAAAACCAAAAGTAAACTTTACAGATTCATTTATGTGATTCAGATCAAAGAAAATGAACACGGAATGGCATCCTGTTTCCAACACTGTAGAAAATCGTTTCAGAAAATATATCGATGTTCCAAACAGCTTCTCAAAGGTTTTCCTTGGCTCGTTTACCACATGCTGAAAATGGATAAAAACCTTCTGGCAGATATAAACTATAGTGCACTAAATTAGTGGTGGGGGGGGGGGGGGGGATCTCCTGTGTGTGCCTCAGCTTTACTCACCTCCTCGTAATTGAATTCCGAAAAAGAACCTGACTGACATCTTGCCTCTTGAAGGCACAAAAAGCTGATTAGCGAGTCACATGGGGCGGCTGTGTTCCACAATTATAGATTTAGTATCGACACGTATACGCTCTTAATTGAATTGCCGATGCAAGGTGCAGCTCTGCATACAAAACGGGGTGTGAAGATTTCAAGGGCAATGCTTATCAATGCATCAATTGAATACAAAGTATTCACACTCTAACACAAATGGCCAAAGATAAATCTGTTTTTAAAAGTCAAATGAGCCCTACGGGCCATACAATGGTACTGTTGCATGGAAGATCCTCTGAACTGGTAATGTGACAAGATGCATAGTCACCCCTTCATGATGGCGATAATCAGATATGCCCACAGTGGACCCCTGAATAAAGAGGCTGTTGCCAAGCTGAATAATAACTGTAAATAGTCTATGCAAATCAAACAGCATGTCTGTTGTTCAGAATGAATTGGCTCACAAAGCACTCTCTGTTCACCAACAACATCAGAGAATTTTGTATGAATTAAGGTGGATCATAAATCAATGAATGCTTCCTATCTTACACACACTGACTGTTACAGAGAATAATTTGATTTATGGTATTTATAGTTTGTATTAAGCTGGTTATCCGAGTAAGCTTTTAGTTCACGTGATCTGTTTCCATAATATTCAGAAGGATGTTTAGTGACCCAAAGGAAACACCACCTGATTTTATTTTAAAAATTGGATAAAATATATTGCATTTATGTTGCTGCTGTCGTGTTTCAAAAACGTTTGTAGTGCAATTTTTCTTTCCTGATCACTAGATGTGTAGCTGTCCACACTTCCCCTGCTGTGCAATCTGTTTCCTCCTGCTTGTGTCTTCCTCCTTACTGCCACTTGTGTCCTATCAATAAATCACTGAAAAGCTTACGTGAATGAGAGAAGAAGACACGTGTAAACAGAACAGGGACACATCTTGAAAAAAGTTTATATCCAGCACAGATGAAAAGTTACTGTCAAAAACTTCAATTGAATAGAAACAAGGTTACTCAGATTTCATCTCATTTTTTGCCAAAAATCAGCAAGTTTAGACAGGAAGGAGACATTTGATATTAAATTGACCGTTGCATTTAGAGACTTTTTACATGCAATTTCTTCTCTTTGTTTCTGTAAGTAGTAAATTTGGATATTCGTCAGCTCCGTTGTTTCTAATCAGTGTGAATGTTCAGCTTTAAACAGTGTAGTTGTGTGAAGCAAGCCTGTGGCCTTCAATTGTGGCCGTGGTGTTAAAAAAATAGGGGAAAAAATATGTTATAGTCATGGATGAATGGATGTAGGATCTAATAGGATGATTAAAAGAAAGAAGAAAAAAAAGGAAAGGAAAGCATTTGGCTCGACCACATGATGCAACAAGCTGCAATTTTGGAAAAAAATGAATTTGCTAAGAAATGTAACCAAAATGAAAACATTAAAAGAGCTACTGATCAGTCTGAAGTCTTTGATTAAGAGTTTAATGAAAGTCTTTTGAAGCGATTGAATTGTAATGGGATTTCTACGTAATTGGTTTGACATTGACCAATAAATCACGTGAAAGAGAAGAAGTGCAGCGGCAGACCCCATAGATCAAGATGCGTCGCTTGCAGTTCACAGTATCTAGAAACCAGAATCCATCAGCGTCACCAAACTTTACTCATATTTACCCAATATTGTTTTATGTCCAGATCGTCAATATAGTTTTGCATGGACTGAAAAACTCATGGAATGGTTCAGGCCATGAATTCCTTTTAGCCTTTATGGTCTATAAATACTCTTACATTGTGTACATTCAATATATGTTCGTGTTTCATATACAGTATAAACATGCCAATTGAATTATATTGATTTCGTTGCTCTGCATTGATTTTAAGGATAACATGTAAAAAGGCAATTTTCAACAATTTCCTGTTCTTTACACTCCATTCATGAATTTGACGTGTGTGTGTGTTCCTGACACATTGGACTTGCCAGTTGAATTGTGCTCTACACTCTTGATTTTATGAAATGATCTGTGTTCTACGATTACTTAAAGCTCTAATAATCCATACAGGGAACATGAACAATGCATTGCTCTTCTCATCTAGGAGTTGAATGTGCATACATTCATTTCAGGCCTCCATTATCAGGGCGTGCATTATTCTGTCCCCAGAAAGAGAGAAACGCAAATGTCTGTAATTCAAACAACAAAATGGATGTAATGTGTAGGAGGAGGGAGGCTAATGGGAAGAAAGAACAAGAGAGAATTAGAATTACAAATAGCCCCTGTATGTGTGTGTTGTGGCACCATGGAGTTTTAAGTTAGACAAAAACCTCCAGACTAATGTAAGCTCCTCTGAAGCATGCGTTGCCACAGCTTCATGCTCGGGATTAATACTGGAAATTGGTTGAGGTGGACCGGTTATGTTGAAAGGAGCCTTTGAGGAAGTGGCAGTGTAAGGGTGTGGAAGACATAAATTAGGGATTCAGAATAAAGCAGATTAGCTCAAAGTCAAAAACACGTCAGTCAGGGACAGAAGTCTATCAGCAGAAAGCTTGCGCGATAAAAATTCCAATTAAAAATGTTCTCCTTTTTGTCATTTGAGCATGGTCTTTGTATGCTTTGTAAAAACATCTTAAATGAATTTAAACTGGCTGAAGATGTGCTCTCCCGCAGATCCCAGTGCGGATTTCATTTTTCCCTTGGAGGAAAGCTGCAGAAGTCATTGTTAAAATAACACTTGCTCAACTGCAAGACTCTCGCCAATCCTTCCAAACTGTATTTACAAACTATCAGACTTGCAGTTCAACTCTTTTACTGTCACAGTGACATTAAATTGCTTGACTTTTTTCCTCTCCAAGCTTCACTCAAGGAGAAGAGGCAACTAAAGGTCTGTCCTAAATCCACCAAAGCTTTAAATATGAGAGGGACATGCAATTGATGTATAGGGGAAAGAGAAGAATTTCATCCATGCCAAAGCCAAGTGGTGGCGTTGCAACTTGCAAGGGGAGATGGGAAACATGCATAGCATCTACTACTTGTAGACAGGGTAGTGTAAATGAAGAGCTACGCAATTATAGATTGCAGCAGGTGACTCCTGTGAGAATATGACAGTATACAGTATTCACAGTTATATAAATATTGGTTGTGGACCAGAAAGAGTTATCAAACACTGATGGTAAGGAGATTATTAAAAAACAGTTCGGAAAAGTATATATTCTTTTGTACATTTTATGTTTTCGTGCATCCATATGACCATATGGGTTCCTTCGCTCTTCAGTTTAGTGTAATTTCTAGGCATGTTTAAAAAAAATGGCAATAACTGCATCAACATTGAAATAATATGACTTCATGATGTTTTTTATGGTGCAAACAGTTGCCTATCTACACGTGCAGAACACATGGAGCATTAGCATTCTGTTCTGTCCCCTGGGCAAAGGTAAGTCCAATATCCACTCAGTTTTATTCTCGTCGCTAACTGCTCCACAGCTGTTCACCACAACAATGAGCTGAAAGCTGCTGAAGGGAACTGCAGAGTCGGGGGTGATTAATTGTCTCTTCATCACTGCGAGCGATCCCTTTTTCCTTTACAGTCTGTGACAGCCCCCCGGGGTGGACAGGGGGTTTCACGACAACACTGACCAATAAACACAACCAGTCGGCAGATAAACAGTTCAAGTGAGGTTTTTACTGAAGGTAGAGAGGGGAAAGAGGTAGGATAGACACTCAAGAACACAATGTCCGCTTTCCAGAGGGAGGGTCGGGGTCCAATTCCACGGGTCGGTGCACAACGGGTATTCCTCAGACGGTCCAGGGCGCGGGCAGGAGCAGGGTAGTCGTACAGGCAGGGGTCGTGAGCCGGGCGGGTAGTCAGACGTTCCAGGGTGATCCAGGGGTAAGGCAGTCTTCTCCAAGGGTTTCTCTGATTAGCTACTTCTTCTGCTTCTTCTGCTTCCTCCTCTACTCCTACTCTCTCCCGGTTTCCTGTTGCCTGGGCCCTTTTGTAGTCCCCTCCTCCTCCTCGGATAGGGTGTGGTCGCTCCCTCGTCTCTCCTCCTCAGGTGTTGCTTGTTGGGCTGATGGTGGTTTGGCGCTCTTTTCCCTTCCCTGACATGGGGGCTCCGCCTCCATGTCAGGCAATATCGTCCCTCTATCACTACCCCTCTGGGGTTGCCCCTCCGGCTGCCACATACCCCCCCCCTTAAATCCGACCTGGGGGGAGGACTGCTCCAGGAACCTAGGGCGTCCCGTCTTGACAGGGCGTCCGCGTTTCCATGAGCGGCCCCGGATCTGTGGACAACAGAGAAAGCATACGGCTGAAGGGATAAAAACCAGCGGGTGACCCTGGCGTTATTGTCTTTCGTTCTGGACATCCATACCAGGGGGGCGTGGTCCGTGACCAGGGTAAAGTGCCGTCCCAGCAGATAGTACTTCAATTCCCCCAGAGCCCATTTGATGGCCAAACATTCCTTCTCGACGTGGCGTATCTTGTTTCTCTAGGTAATAGTTTTCTGCTTACGTATGTGATTGGGTGCTCCTCTCCATCCCTCAGCTGGGACAGGACGGCACCCACCCCGGTCTCGGAGGCATCCGTCTGTACCACCAACGGTTGGGTAAAGTCCGGGGTCACCAGCACTGGTTCGGAACACAGTGCTTCCTTCAGCTTCTCGAAGGCGTCCTCGGTCTCTGCCGTCCAGACGATCCGATCTGGCAGCCGGTTTTTGGTTAGGTCCGTCAGGGGCGCTGCAAGGGCAGAGAACTGGGGAACAAAACGTCGGTAGTAGCTAGCTAGCCCAATAAATGCTCGTACCTGTTTCTTTGTGCGGGGGCGGGGCCACTCCCGGATCGCCTCGACTTTCCCTACCTGGGGCTTGACGCAGCCGCGGCCGATGGTGTACCCCAGGTAGTCAGCTTCCCGGAGGCCGAGGCGACATTTCTTGGGGTTGGCTGTCAGCCCCGCCCCTCGCAGAGCTTTCAGGACTGCTTCCAGTCTTTGGAGGTGAGCCCCCCATTCCTCCCCGTGTACGACGATGTCGTCCAGATAGGCTGCCGCGTATTCTCGATGGGGACGAAGTACCTGGTCCATCAGTCTCTGGTACGTGGGGGGGGCTCCGTGGAGACCGAACGGCAGCCTCTTATAGTGGTACAGGCCCATGGGAGTAGTGAAGGCCGTTTTTTCCCTGTCTTCGGGGGCCACGGCCACTTGCCAGTAGCCTTTAGTCAAGTCGAGGGTGGTTATGTATCTGGCCCTCCCGATGCGCTCTATCATTTCGTCCACCCTGGGCATCGGGTAGGCATCAAATTTTGAGATGGCGTTGAGCTGTCTAAAATCATTGCAGAATCTGACTGAGCCATCTGGTTTCGGAACCAACACTATAGGGCTGCACCACTCGCTAGTCGAGGGTTCGATGATGTCTGCCTCCAGCATACTCTGTACCTCTCTCTCTATCGCCCCCCGGCGGGCTTCGGGGATGCGGTACGGCCTTAGTTTGACCTTCTTCCCGGGCTCGGTGATTATCCGGTGTTGCACCAGTGTGGTGTATCCGGGGTCCGGGGAGAACACGTCTCGGAACCGATCCACCATTTCCCGGACGTCCTGCTTCTGCCGGGGGGTCAACTCTTCTCCCACGGGTACCTCGACTGGCTCCGTTTTTCCTGGGGTTGTAGAGAGAGAGAAACAGAGCATGGCATCCCTACTCACCCATTTCTTGAGAAGGTTAACATGATAGATCTTCGTCGGGTGCCTTCGACCTGGTTGCCTGACTCGGTAGTTTACCGGCCCCAATTTTTCCATAATTTCATAAGGTCCCCTCCATCGGGCTAAAAACTTACATTCCGCCGTGGGCACCAGGACCAACACCCGATCCCCTGGGTTAAACACTCGGGGTTGTGTTCCCCGGTTGTACACGCGGGCTTGGGCCGCCTGTGCCTCGGCCATGTGTTCTCGGACTATGGGCCAGAGTGATGCCATCCTCACCCTCATCTCCTCGACGTGGTCCACCATGGTGCGGTAGGGGGAGGGTTGGTGTTCCCAGGCTTCCTTGGCCAGGTCGAGTAGTCCCCGGGGTCGTCGACCGTACAGGAGCTCGAAGGGCGAGAATCCTGTAGACGCCTGGGGCACCTCTCTAATGGAGAACATAAGGAATGGCAGCAGTTGGTCCCAATTCTTACCGTCCTGGTCCATGGTCTTTTTCAGCATTTTTTTCAGTGTCTGGTTGAATCTCTCTACTAGGCCGTCCGTTTGGGGTGATACACCGACGTCCTCAGTTGTGTCACCTTCAGCATGCCACACAGGTCCTTCATGATCCTAGACATGAACGGGGTCCCTTGGTCGGTGAGAATCTCCTCCGGTATTCCGACCCTGGAAAACAACATCACAAGCTCCCTGGCTATGCCCTTGGTGGCCATGGAGCGTAGGGGGATGGCTTCGGGATACCGGGTGGCGTAATCAACAATAACCAGGATGTACCTGTGTCCCCTGTTGGTCTTGGGTAGGGGCCCCACTAGGTCCATCCCGATCCTGCTGAAGGGGACGGTGATGATCGGCAGGGGCACCAGCGGGTTTCTGTGATGGGGTTGTGGGGCCACTTGTTGACATTCGGGGCAGCTCCGGCAGTAATCTTCTACGGCCTTTTTTATTCCGGGCCAGTGGAACCTGGCCCTCACCCTTTCCAGGGTTTTCTCCACTCCTAGATGGGCACCTAGGAGATGGGAGTGGGCTAACTGTAGGACAGAGGGTATAAAAGGACGTGGCACCAGTAACAACCTGAGGGGGGCCCCGTCCCTCATTACTACCTGGTATAGGAGCCCGTTATATATGGCGAAATGTGTGGGAGGGAGGTCTCTTACCCCGTCCAGTGGTCGTCCGTCTACGGCGGCCACCTGCCGAAGGGCGTTGGCTAGGTTGGGGTCCTCCAACTGGGCCGTCCCAAACCTCCCTGTGAGGGGCCCGGGTAAGATGGGCTCCTCCGGGTCCTGGGGAAACAGCCCGGCCAGCTCCTCTTCGTCGAGGGAGGGGGTATCTGCTTCCTCGGGGATGGGCGGCGCCTCTCCTTCGGGCTCACTGGGGCTGGAGGGTCCGTCGTTCTCGATGGCTGTGGCATAGACGTCATCGGGGTTGGGATGGGTGGCCTCCATCAACGCCCGGGCCACGGCACTGGCGACTCCTTCCGATAGGGGAGAGGTGGAGATCTCCTCCCCCAGCCCACAGATGGCTTTCTTTTTGTACTTTCGGGGAGGGGTCGTACCTGGTTTCACCACCAGGCTGCGCCAAAGCTCCTGGAACACGGGCAGGTCTCGGCCGACGAGCACCTCTACGGGGAGTCCTTCCACGACTCCTGCAGTGCCGATGTATCTACCCCTCGTCGTGTAGATCTCTAGGGCGGTGGTGGGGTATTCGCGGGTCTCCCCATGGATGCACGTGACCGCTCGGGTGCCTGTTAGGAGCGGGTACTGAGCATACGTGGGTCTCACCAATGTAATGGCGCTCCCGGAGTCCACCATCGCTGAGGCGTCGCGGCCGTTGACTTTGACAGGGGTGAGGGGCATGTGGTCCTCGTGAGTGGCCCAGCATCCTGTAATCAAGCCGCATGGGCGACTCCCCTCACTGGCCGTGGGCATGGGTGCGTCCTGGCGGTGAGGGCATTCCCAGGCGATGTGCCCGATCTCGCCGCAGTGGTAGCATCTCCTCTCTTCCTGTCCAAACGCCGGCCGACGTCGGGGAAAGCCTGGGGGGAAGGAGGGAGACACATATTTATTTTCCTCCGTTTTAATTTTTCCTTTGCGGGTGGGCCCCTCTACTGTCTGGTTTCTTCCCCCACGCACTAAAGCTTGTGCGGCTTGGTAACCCTCCATTATTTCCACCAGGTCCTCGATGTTTCGGGGGTTTCTCTGGCCTGCCAATTTTTTTGCCTCATACGGGAGTGATCTGATGTATTTGTCCATGACCACGCGATCGGTGGGTGACACCTCGGTTGGCTCTGCGTGTAGCCAGGCCGTCGTAATCCTTTTGATCTCATGCATCTGGGCTCGCGGAGAAAGTGAGGCGTCATATGACCAGTCATGAAATCGTTGGGCTTTTAAGAACAGCGTGACCCCGCATCGCTGTAACGCTTCCGCTTTCAAAACCCGGAAGTCAACTTTTCCAGCGCGCTCTAAGTCCTGATACGTTACTTGCGTTTCATTGATCAAAAAGGGGGCTATTAACTCTGCCCAGTGATCTTCTGGCCATTTCTCGCGGAGTGCCGTTGTCTGGAATATTTGGAAAAAAACTTCAACATCGTCCGCTGCCGTTTGTTTGAGCAGGAAGCGCGCTGGATTGGCTTTCTCCACGGTATGTTGCTCCTGTTGGTTTTGTAACATGCCCTTGATTTCGCTTTGCATGGCCTCCGCGCGTTCTGTTTGCAATTCCATATATTTCTCCATTTGGCTTTGCTGTTGGTATTGTTGTTGCTGCTGGGATTGGAGGATTTGCATTTGTATTTGCATGGCTTGTTCGTGGCGCTTTTGGGTTTCTTGGTTGCTAGCGATTAGCCCCGCTAGCAGCTCTTGAAATGGCACCGGGGTGGCCATGCGTACTGGGTCGGTTGGTCTATCGGTCAGCGTTGCCAGAACCGGGTTGTGCCCACGTTCTCCACCAAGTTGTGACAGCCCCCCGGGGTGGACAGGGGGTTTCACGACAACACTGACCAATAAACACAACCAGTCGGCAGATAAACGGTTCAAGTGAGGTTTTTACTGAAGGTAGAGAGGGGAAAGAGGTAGGATAGACACTCAAGAACACAATGTCCGCTTTCCAGAGGGAGGGTCGGGGTCCAATTCCACGGGTCGGTGCACAACGGGTATTCCTCAGACGGTCCAGGGCGCGGGCAGGAGCAGGGTAGTCGTACAGGCAGGGGTCGTGAGCCGGGCGGGTAGTCAGACGTTCCAGGGTGATCCAGGGGTAAGGCAGTCTTCTCCAAGGGTTTCTCTGATTAGCTACTTCTTCTGCTTCTTCTGCTTCCTCCTCTACTCCTACTCTCTCCCGGTTTCCTGTTGCCTGGGCCCTTTTGTAGTCCCCTCCTCCTCCTCGGATAGGGTGTGGTCGCTCCCTCGTCTCTCCTCCTCAGGTGTTGCTTGTTGGGCTGATGGTGGTTTGGCGCTCTTTTCCCTTCCCTGACATGGGGGCTCCGCCTCCATGTCAGGCAATATCGTCCCTCTATCACTACCCCTCTGGGGTTGCCCCTCCGGCTGCCACAAGTCATTTAATCCTTTGTTGGTATAAAACATTTTAAATGCTTTCCCACCCCACCGTGATTGATACTATGCCATTTTCAAATGATATTAACTAAATGAAAATAGCTGTAACTTCAATGAAGGCATTTGTTTTGGTTTTCGAAAGACCTCATCAACTTAAACACTTTCATTCTTAGACAAGGGTTAAAACCACAGGGCTTTTCTGTGATGAGATCACACCACATTTGACCCTTTCCTACCGCCCCCCCCCCCTACTTACAACTCCCTTGATCGAACCACACCCATCTTAACTCAACCTTCATTTTGATGCAACTACACATCCGTAAAGTTTCATGACCGCACATTGCACGTTTTTTTTGCCATCACGACTCACACACAGACTCACACGATGGGAACAATACCAGTGCCGCTGTCGAGGCTGGCAATAACTCAAGTACAGTGATGAATGAACTGAATTGAAAGTGGGGACATTCCTGATAAAGTGACTGTTGATGGTTCATCCATCCAGCCATCCAAGCCACTTGTCCTGGTGATGGATTGATTGTAATAGAATTGACTGTTCTGTCATCTTTGCAGGATTCACAATAAGGATATAGCTGCTCTTCCAACTCTGTTCCTCCTTGTGCCACATATATGATTATTAAGTATTACATGATACACTGTATAAACTCAACAGATTTAAAACCCTTCATAAGTTTAAGCCTGAGAGCCATTGGTGCAGTAATCTCTTTGTGACTCAGACATGAACTGGCAGGGGGACTTTCAGTATATGTGGCATATGGCAACGTTTGTGAATGCTTCTGTGTACATTCATTAATACTGAGAGTGATCTGACCCCATAGAAAACAGGAAATCAAAGTGTAAAGGGAACACACATTTGACTCAATCAATGCAGTTAAAGTAACAACCCCTTCTCCGCTCATGGCCGACATCATTCGAGTTCATTTGGAAAGAGCTGCTGTCCAAAAAAAAAAAAATGTATATATATAATATTAATTACCATTTGGCTGCACTGACGCAGGTGCAAACACTATAGTTGCTACATTGCTGCAATTATGAATCAGAGCAGAGGGCCTAAGGTGTCTCTCCTGTCTTGGAGATGAATTAATGGCTGCATTATGGTCAGTGGTAGTCGGAGAGGATGGATGGAAGGAAGACGAAGAGCATCCTGGGTTATCAATCATGCCAGGCAACATTGCCCCTGCTGTTTAGCCAGATCAATCACTGCCTGCAACGTGGGAGTAAACAAACTGTTTCGAGAAAATGTTAAATGTGCGAGACCCTTTTAACAGATCAGCCTTCACAACATGTTTTCAAAAAAGATTTATTCATAGAATGTCACTCGTCAAGATTTGAACGTGAAATTACAGAAGAGTTTTGCATTTTGTCTGCATTTTGAAGTATTATTTTCTACTGCATGAAATACTAGTGAGGTGGGTTGTCCACATTATTCCTTAAAGATATGTTTGAAACACTGTCATCATCGCCCTCCGTGGAGCTACGGATTTGATGCACCTGTGACACCAATCATCCCATGCATCACGTTGTTTTCTTCAGTATTATTGGATTTGAAATGCACTTTCCCCGACCGCATCCCTTGAGGCGCTATGTCGTATCGATTTTTGTCCTATTGACAAGCTCGGTTACTACTACACATTGCAGGAAACCCTAATCCACAGATTGCCATAGAATTGAGACAGCTGTTTTAATCATAATTTTAAAAAGCCTGAGGGAAAAAGACATTCAAACAAACAAATAAAAGCTGACTTTTTGGTCAGCTCTCTAACAAAGTGTACTTTATGTATTTACCAATCAATGTAACTGTATCTTTTCCTATCCTATCCGAAAGAGAGAGACTGCTGTCTCTGGCTTTGTGTCCCTCACAAACTAATGATGCATTTCAGTAAAATCTCAGCTGGGTGCGGCTGACATAACAATGGGAAGTAACTGTACGGTATTCAGGATGTGATGATGCTTTCTCAATTAGATTTGAGTATGTATCTTCACAATAATGTAGCAAATAAAAAAAAAAGATGAAATACAACTTTGATTCTGGGCAAGACCGTGACCCTGATCTCACAAAGATCTTCTTTTTTTTTTGCATTTTGCCTCCAAACCACAAACAGCCTTATTTACTATGATTCCATTGATAGAACATGTTTAAGTTAAAAAATGCAAACAATGTTTGAAACCAAATTTGAACTGCAGAAATGAAACCTTCTGCGATGAGCATGTTGCACTTCCTGAGGGAAGCAGCTCAGTACTATATGTCCTTTGCTGCATTCTGTTCACATGGCTTCTCTCCCCGACATGAGCCTGACATCTCCGGGGAGGCAGAGACTTTTTGTTCTTGTGGTACCTACAGTACATTCAAAACAGCACAGGGCAGATGGCAGGGGATCACAATCCAATATACTGCATATCAGGGTCTAAATTGTATTTGGGTTTCCTTTCATGATATGTTAAAACTAACCGATGAGTCCTAAACTGTTTTACAGCCGGAGATCGAGAATGTAAGATTGTTTCCCTGTCATCTAAGACAGCAAATCGTTTAAGTGAGTACAGTTTTTTTCCAGCTTGAACTTTGTGGCGCTGAACATTTGCATCCTGAGATACGAAGTGGAAATAAGTAATATGAACTGCAGCTATATGTCTTTGGGGGATTCACTGAAAGGCCATCCACACCCACACAGAGCCACGTCGCAGATTAAATCCCAGATGAGATGTGAAAACTGCTTTGTTCACTTGAGGGCTGTCACAATTTATCCTTTCTTGTTTGTTCAATACCAACATACAAACAAATATATACCAATAATCTAAACATGGTGTTTGAAAGACATATTACATATTTTGTTGAATTTCACGAAATGTTCAACACAGTCCAACAGCAGTTTGTGAAAAATTGATGTAATGAAATGTAACATTTTCGTGTACAGAGACACGGAATTGTGTCGCTCAGCACAACTTATTTTTCGGAATGACATTACGATACAAAAAGAAAATTGCGTTTAGGCAACAAAACCACTTGGTTAGGTTTAGGGAAAACAGCATGGTTGGAATTAGAATGATTTTTCGTGGCTGGTAGTCCCGTCCACCTCCCCAAAAAAAGAAACAAGTCTTAATTGACTATTCATTGCCAGTGTGTTTGTGCTAAGCGACACGAAAAAAAAACCTAAAAAACCTAGACAATTCATGTCAATGTGAACAAAACCAATTGATTGCATTTGGTGACTGTTTCGCAACCTGCCATGATACCGTGCTGAAATATAGCCGACTGTATGATCCATTTGATAGTGACATTCTGTCATTGCAATTCAATGGAAACCTGCTTAATCATAGTGGTATCTAAAATATCCAATTGAAAATCATGACATGAGAGCGATTAAAAAGCTTTTCCATGAATTCCCTTCAGTCATGTGGCTTTTAAAAGAATACACAAACCGTGCAGGAGTGGATAAAGGACGGTAGGGACAGGCTATTGGGCTGAGAGGTCTGTCATACTCAGGATGGATGAATACATATTGATTAAAGCCTCTGCTTGCTTTTTTTTTTGTACAAATTGTACAAATCAGGAACAATAACACTTTGCAGGGAAGAAGTTTGCTGAGCACAATGCAAATGACTCCCACGCACATCAATTTGGATTTCATAGTTCTGGTGATAAAAGAAGAAAGAAGAGAAGAGAGGTGGCATCTTTAACTCTGATAAGATGGCACTTCTATGTTGTTGACATTTTATCTACTTGCTCATGTTTGTCAGACACTCAGAGGAGCTTCTACCAGAAAACTTCCCCAGCACCCTGGCCTGCATGTCTGCAAGCCAACAGAGCAATCTCCTTAATAATGACATGTGGTCAAAGGTTTGGGAAAGACAGAATTGCTTTGCCCATCATATGACAGCTCGTGGCACGAGGATCACCTCTATTATTCGTGATTTAGAAGGCGAGGCCCTCAGCCTCATCAGATGATGCAGAATGTGAATGCTACTCGTGGAGATTGGATTCCAGACGTTTTGGTGTTTTTTTATTTATATATTTATCTGCGGGAAACATTTGTTGGAATACGAATACCAGTGATGGTGTCAGTCAGAAGCAAAAATTGGTTACTTGCCTGAAAACTACTAACATAAATCAATTGTTGGAGGAACATTGGTTTTCAAAGTTTTAAATCATAGCCAGCCAATTACAGTGCAAATATTTTGTATATGGAGGTACACCATGAACACTAAACACATTTTAAATGATTTTGTTGTATATATATTTTTTTGTATACCATCAATTAAATATTTGTACCGGTGTAGCTGCCCATTGAAGGTGTCCTGTTGAGTTTCCTTGTAAACAAAGAAAGTCTCTTTTTACATTCAGTGCAATTCACCATAATGCATTGAATGTATCCTTGAAGTCTACCAAAAGTGTTGAATGCATTGCCTTCCTCTAAAAAAGCATTTGCAAAGCTCGATTCATCATCACGTGGCCAAAAGAACATAACTCACAAGGATCAGTTAATGCTACAACATTTGCCATGATAACGTTATAGTGTGAGAAGTATGTTGTATTACTGGTTCTAGCTTTTTTTTGCGCTGTGGCCAGAATCAATGAGTGTTTAAACTCACACATTAACATGGATTTCTATAATTCTAGTTATTCTGCATCAAATACACAAACCCATGGGGGAAAGAATTAACGCTAACAGTTGTCTAATCCTCCTGATGTTTGTCTTATTCACTGATGATGCGTACAGACAACTGAGCAAATATTCCTCCAGAGTAAAACACTGCGTTTCCAAAGACCTCTAACAAGGACTAAACTTTATAGTGGAGATCCCAGCGATTAAATACACGTCTTATGGCAAACCAGAGAAATCAGCTCAGTTTATGGCATTTAGTTCATATCCTCAGATTTATTTCTGTCCCTGTGGTGCTCTTATATCGCTACGATTACGTTTGCGGCGCTTCAGCTCACACCTGGGAACACCACATGGCCAAGGTCTCCGGGATAAACTGAGTGACGAGGAGCAGCAGATGTCTCAAGTCTCGAAAGGTTTGAAAGAGTGCTCCGACAGCATTATGGTACAGCTTAATCTTCTTAGTTTCATGGACCAAGAGGCAGAATGTGGAATCATTGGAGCTGAACGGAATCTTGAACTCTGGCTTTGTTAAAGTGCTTTGTTGGCGTTGAGAACACTCAAGAAGTGCCTTAAACAGACATCTCATGCAACATCTCAGAACGATTTCCAACACATGTGACATGTTTGACGCAGACCGTCGTCAGAAAAAGGCCTTAGAACCAAAAAACATCTCCCACGAGGTTAATCTGAGGCAGTGGGAGTGACGTCCCATAAGGCGGTTTCACAAAGGCACCCAGATTGCATCGGCCTAGCACGCTGTGTTATGAATGAAGCTCGTGGAAGGAATCGGCCTTTGGGAAATATAGTGGCTGCCATCAACATACTCCTTCATTTTCAGTGAGTGATCATGCCGGCTATTGCAATTAGCCTTACAGAATGGCACTTTCCTTATTATACCTTATGAGCATTTCTGCACACCACAGCATCCTCTCCAGCCTGGGAGGTTTTGCTTACTGAGTTACATAACTTTAGATCAGTGAACTCATTTATTTCCATGCCTTCCGCGGCAGTGCACACCTCCTCTCCACTTTCTGAAGACAAACTGAGGAGTTCATGAAATAACGCCAAATTGGAGATTGCTATGAAATTAGAAAGCATTGAGTAGCCCTCTGTAAATGATACCAAGGATCCTTTGTGCTGCCAGCAATGCTTTTGAACTGGGATTCAATTTCAGCTGTCAAAATTAACTTTGTTTATCCTTCAGGGAAGAGCAATCTCAGAAATGCTGTTCTTTTTTTAATTATGCATTTCAGTGTTCTGTTTTATTAAATGCTTCCTTGAGGTTACAGAAAGCATCAACAAAGCAGAGTCGATTCTGGCTCATTTAAACTGCAAGGACCAGAGGCCAGTTGTTCTTTTAGTTAAATTAGCACCGGAACATGTGAGGAAATGAAGTCAGATAGATCCAAAAGTTAGCATTCGAAAATGCCTCATTAGCCTATTTAAACATATCAAATTCAGAAAACTTTAACACAAAAAAGTAATTGTCTGTAGAATTTTACACGTGATATCCTTGTTTTTTAGTCTATTAATCTGTAGCATCTTGCAAAATGCATGGAATATTACAACATACATCTTTAAAGGTTGTCTTCTCAAAATTAGTTTTTTCTCAGACTCTGAGCTGGAAATCTCCACTTCAGTAGCACTTACAAACACCAAACTCAAAGAGAATGTAGTGCACACTGTTGCAGCGGCTTTGGAAAAACAAAGACTGCAGCTGACACGTCTTTTCTCATTTTCACCCTAATAACTCACACTGCAGAGTCCAAAGAGTCCCAGTAATAACAAACGACCAAAAGTCTCTCCAGATCATCCACTTGAGCTCCACATTGCAAAAACAAAACAAACACTTGGATTAGCCCCACAATGGCAGAGAAACAAACACATGCAAATACTCAGACACACAGACTAGTGAGGGAAAGCATACACAGACACAGACAAACAGCATCAAAAGTCAAAGCTTGAACTGAACTTTGGAAAGTATTTCTTGGGGTGAAAGCTGGCGGGAAGCGGGTGAATATTCACTCTCCACCCACAGAGACCAGTCTCATTATAGAGTGGCTTGCTCTATCCACAGACACAGTGTCCTTCTTAGAACTTTCATTCCCTTGGACATGTGTTTTCCTTTTCGTTTTATGAACTGAGCAACCTCTGGCCGGTTTCTCTTCATCACCATTTTGTGTTTGTCGTAAGGTATGTTTATCTACTGTGCAACAGCACGGGTTTGGAGCGTCTCCGGTTGAGCTCGGCTCACTACAATGACCTGCTCTGGTAAACATCCTGAAGAAGATATGGTCTTTTTTCCAGTCACCCTTTCCAATGCATGGGCAGTGATAACACGCTGCGTTCGTCATGGCTCAACAAGCAGTGCGACGTAGGCAGATATACACAAAGACACCACTGACAACAGTTCATTTAGTTTAGCATATTAAGTGCACCACAAGGCCTGCCTCAGCCCCCAGAGAGGTCATTAACAGTCTTCGAACACGGAGGTTGTTTTAAACGGTGTGGGTTTAACCACTGCTGTATGAAGGCAGTGCTCACAGAGAGAGGTCAAAGGCTTTCCTCCATGAGGCATGTGGTCAACGACTCGGAGGAGTGGGTCATGTCTTGCAGCGGGAGGCCGTTGACGGACTGGATTCGACTCCTCTCATGCTCTGCCAAATGAGCTGTGAGTCAAATGGCTACAATGAGCAGGGCTTAACCCTGCATCCATGCCAAGCTTCTGCAGCTGACCCATGAGAACATTTGAACCCTTCCGTATTATGGGGAGTCGTGTTAAAGCTTTGTCAAATCCTGCCAGTGTGCTGCATACAGCTTTTTTGAATATTTCACACAATATCACTGTGACCTTTTGTTGTGTTTACTGTAGCCAAAGGTGTTGTCATGTCGTGTCTTGTTAAATCTATTGTTTTGTAGATTCTTCAGAGGCTCACTCCGGGCCGTACACTTGCTCTGAGCAACTCCTTCATGAACTGATATTCTTGTTCTTTAGAGTTTAGAGCCAGCTAAAAGGAGAAGAAGTGCCTTTTTCTTTCTGCATAAAAGGCTTACTTGGAGAAATTACATTCATTTGAAAAAGGTCATCTGGACTCAACGGGTAAAGGATTTCCTCTAAAGGGCTTTCGATATGCCAGAGGCTGCAACAAGAATAACCCATTCAGTTAAAATGATTGGCTTGGTTTGCACCCATTTCAGCAGCTTCAGAACGAGCGAAAAAACAATAATAATCACAAGTTACATCTCGGCCCACTGTACATCCCATTAGTCATCGTGAAACTGGCTTCTTATCTGCAGCCTGTACTTACAGTGAGGTAACAGGCACCCTCAGGCTCAGAATCAGCAGAGAAATCCCACGTAAAATCAACATCTTTTTTTATATCCGCACACAACCCATGGCTAAATTCAGTTGTGTGGGATTGGGCTGAAATGCTGTTGGGTCTCGAAATATACAGGCTCCCACATCGGAGGCTCATTGATGCGAGCTTTGGGTCCATGCAACCCGGATGAAATGTCCCTCATCTGTGCTCTGTTTCCATGCTTTTAGTCACCTCTACCCTTTGTTCGAACAACACATGTACTCATGTAATGTCATCTAGGCTGAGGAGAAAAGTATCTCGTTTATCCCTTCATCTGAAATGCGCTCTTCAAGCAGCTCGTCATTATTGTGATGTATAATTCCCTCAGGACCATCGTGCAATTTGGAGCTCAAAGCTATAGTATGTAATAATAATGTCAAAAGTATGGATCAATCCGTACAAGACTGTTTGTGGCCAATTTAAGTTAGCAGCAAAACACTTTAGTGTCTATAGTGTTTGTGGTTGCAAACACAGATGTGGTTTAGATAATTGAAAGGACATATTTTAGGGTTTATAGAATAATTATTAGTGGGGGATTTTTTCTCAACGTGTATTTATGTTTTAATTCTGAACTGGTCTCCTAGAAATGAACTGGGGGGGGGGGGGGGTAATGCAGGTTTTTTCAGTCAGGAAGATGGTCCAAAAATGCAGCCCTCTCCCCCAATTTTTTAGGCAGCAACTTAACTTTTTTTTATTGTCATATACAATCACAAACAGCACAATGTAATGAAATTCGACATCTGCACATAGCCCATCATACGCATTCGGAGCAGTCTGGTGCCCAGGGGCTCAGTGTCTCGCTCAAAGATGAGCCTGGGATCAAACTCAAACCTTGAGGTTAAAGGATGACCCTTTTCCTCCCCTGAGCCACGCCCACCTATGGGCTACTTTTCACCAATTGTCTTCGGGTGAAGAATGAAAGGGGTTTAAAGAGTTCTGCTCAATTTAACACACATCATTTATAATCTCAACATAACAACATGAGACAATATAGAAATATTCTTCTTTCCAGTCAGGATAAGAGCATTCCTTACTCCTCCCACCACTTAATGCAGTGTAGTTCAGATGCGGTGCTGTGGGAGAATTCATTAACTTAACATGGTCAAGTCAACATTGAGATGCTGGACTTAGCACTGATGTGTTACAGATCGTTGAAAACGTGATCTGAAAGCACAGGGTGGAGAAATGAGATGGAGAGCTGCATGTGGAAGCTGAGAGGCAGCTTAGAGCGAAAGCCTCACGCTGGTGAAAAGGTCATGTTTGGAATTTAACATGTAAACAGCCACGATATTAAACTCAGTTGAGAGGCACATGTCTCGTTTCAGAGCCAACATTTTGGATATTTATGCATTTATATGCAGTTTTAAATATATATATTTATATGTATATATATCTTTGTGAAAAGGAAAAGTTGTTTTTGATAGCTGATTTAAGTGTTGCTGCTTTTAATCGCTGATTGAATTTCAAGTTCAAACAGCAAACGCCTGGCTATTTTAACAAGTGCTCAATCCATTCGATCCATTGAGTAATGAGTTGCATCCTGAATGGTGAAAGGGTTGTATAGTATTCATGTGACTCATACTGACACGCTTAAATCAAACAGAGTTGCAGGGATAACATTACCCGTCTGAATCGGCACTCAACTGAACAAGGCAGTGCGTCGTTAGAGAGGAGGATCACTCAACCTTATCATCATTTTTGCAGTTTTTTGGGAAAATGGTGAGTGGTGAGAGCTCTGAACTTCATGCTAATTTTCATTGTGGTCATAATTATTTTCACATTTTGAAATCACAAACTGGCCTATTATGCAAGGATAAAACAATTCATCTATCTCTCATTCTTTATAAAGCTAATGTCACTGAAGTGTGAAATCCGGCTCTGCAGACTGAGTGTGTGGAGTCATACTGCGTGCACTGAATTGTTTTTTTGTATTTGCTGACGAGTAGCATTTAAACCAGTACTTATGCAAAAATGGTATCAGTCATCCATGCAGACTGCCCTCACCTCAATGCATTTTTAGGACAACTGACGTTTGTGGAAATAATTGCTTTCCTGTCTCGGAAACGAAAGGTGAAAACAGCTTGATGCTATTTTGATGTTACAAAAGCACTTTTTGAGGTGAGGTGTGTGGTTCGGTGTATGAAGTGTCTGACTCTGAAGCCATGGCCGAGGACCACAATGGAAAGAAGCTGTCCTTTAACTTCATTGTGTTTTCCTTTTCTATGAATATGTAGTGTGTGGCTACTGTCTTTCACCTGGTTGCTGCAGCACGTGGATGGATGCGCAATTGCGCGGCTGTGATTGGCCAGGAACGCGGCGCCCAGCGGGAGCACCGGAGTCCCGACTTGTCATTACTGTTGCTCCGATTCACAAGCCCGTGAACACCGCTGGGCTCAGCGCGTCCATCTCCGCTCGGACTTAATCGGATTCATTTTACAACATTTAAAGCGGCGGCTCGCACTATGGATGCTACCATTTATCAGATCATAATTGGGGAGCTCGGGGACCTAAATTGTAGTTTGATAAACGCGCTCCAAGACACTTTTTTTGAAAACGCCTCATTGTCATTGCTAAGCTCTGATGGTAAGATGGACTTCCACAAAAAAAAAAAATCTTGTTCAATTTTGAGTGATGCTGCGTCTCGCAGAACGGAAACTATAAGCGTCCGGTTTTCTTACATTGTATTTTCCCCTCCCCAAGGTTTATATTGCAATGCCACAACCGATGAGATTGGAACCTGCTGGCCGCAGAGCAGCACCGGCAGGATTGTAGAGAGACCCTGCCCCGAGTACATCAACGGGGTGAAGTACAACACAACCAGTAAGATATTTAGCTCTCATGGCAAAAGTTATCTTCTGCATTTATTTGGATGAAATTATTTTGCATCGACAATGCAAATATATATGTATATATATATATATACACACACTTTTTATTTTTTTTTTAAATGCGCACAATGAAGCCGAATGTGCTGGGTGTAAAAGTTAAGAGTAAAACATATTTTTTTGGTGAAAATGGAAGGGCAAGTATAAGCAAACACTCATCAAACAAATCGCAATGTGTCTTATTGCGCTGCGTGCAGGACGTCTGGTGTTAACTCGGTCTGTTGCATCGCCCTGTGCTCTGAAGTAGAGCAGTGGTGACAGTGAATCTCAATGTTCATCACGCTTGTGTCACTGGAACAGCTGCAACTGAATGTGTGCTGTTCAGGCAAATCACATCATTAGAATGTGATTAAAATGATTGTTTCTTCATCACCAGACTTGGCCAATGTTAAGATGTATGTGATGTGGTTACAGTGGAGTTTTATGGAGAAGAAAATAAATGAATGAATAATCTATCATCTCTCTCTCTTTATAAATATAAAATCCATCACAGGCAGTTATGGGCAACAGCTTCCTTGGACCAGAATGCACACTCTGCTATTCTGTAACAAGCAGGATTTTCCGACGTCCAGCCCTATTTTTGGGCCATCAAATCTGGTACTGACTTGAGTTTACAAGGTCTCTGACGATCACATATAGTTTTGCTGAATCCAGCCCACAAACATTTCAGATGGCTGAATTTATGGCATTGCAACTTCACCATAACCACACCTGTCACCACAGATCCAATCAATTGGTTGTGAATGTAGCCTGATGGGGGATCTGACTGTATAAATGTGTGGTTTGGAGCTTTGACCCAGTTGAGTAAAGTCTTGCCACCAAATTGCAGCCAAAGTTATTCTTGCTATCTGTAGTTCAACAACAATGACTTTTTTTTCTTCTGAACAATAAGCTGAACGGATAGTTTCTATCTGCAGGCTTGAAAGAATGAGCAATTCCAAACCCATTCTGTCTCATCCAACAGTTCCATCAAGTACGAACAGCATTTCACATCTCTCCACCACACTCACAGTGTCACGTTATGTAACTGCTGTATTAATCATAAGACTGATGAAGTTGTTGACACATTCAGAAAAGGAAATTGCAGGTTTTCATTTCAGAAAACATCAGAAAAAATATCTTCAGGGTGACAGTGAAAGTGTGGGATGCTGGGCTTTTCATTGAACACAGCTGTTATCTTTGTAATAAACTCAGGTGGAGCAGTGTCTTCACACACGCACACACACACACACACACACAGCTGTACTGCATTGATTCACCTTCTGCTCTGCTGGTGCTCAGCATTTGTTTGGCATGCCTGATGGTTTGATGCATGCGGTGTGAAAAGCACAGTCATTTACCATGACCACATGCATGTGCCAACGCCTTCTCCGACATCCACCTTCATTAGTTGACAGCTTCATGGATCGTACTCTTTTTGATAGGCTGATTAGATATGATGGTGAGTTTGCAGTGATTGAATGTTTTTGTAAAATTGATCTTCCAATCAAACAACAGGCCTCTGAAATGCACTGGAGTTTAATGTCATTTTTTTTTTGTTGGAGGTGATGACTTGATTGCACTATTCGTGTTTCCTCCTGCTGTTTGACGAATCAAATGGGAAAGAACGAGTACAGGATTCAAAGACAAATTAACTTTTCAGGAAAATTAAGTCACATTGTTGAACAGATGGCATCTTTCAGGTAAAATGACGCAGGTGACAGATGGTGTTCCCCCCCTTGTGTAGACCCGATGAGTAAGGTAATTCGGTAAAAAATTGTCTACTTAATTTTACAGCAGATTGGACTGTGAACAAATCCTTTTATTTTGCTTGTCTATTAGAGAGGGCTTGTTAACCTTTTGCAACTCACTGTTTACAAGTCACTCACTGTGTATTCAGGCTCATATTTCCTCACGTACTTTGGAGATTTCACCTTTTTCTCCCACATAACTTCTTCTTTTCAAAAATGTATCCCTTTTGTGTCACTGCATCCGAGGGAATGCTCGCCAGCTAACAGTGGCAAAAGAAGTTTGTCTCGACCTGAGGACGTGTCGTGATTGGCGTAATGATATGCAAACGTATAAGTGTGCTTTGTTTGGCTTGCTGTGTTTTTTAAAATGTATTCATTTGAATTATTGAACACGTATGAATATAAAAAAACACTCCCTTTGTAAATTACCCCAAACATATACATTTTAAATTGAATTGAAGTATTTGTCAGTACCGCTGTGGCCCACTAGACGGCGCTCTGAGGAGCACCAGTGCGGCCCATTGGTTGAGAATAGCTGCATTAGAGCTCTTAGTGTAACTGCGCTTTACATATGAAAAAGGTTTCAGGCAGAGAACAAAGAAGGAAATAATATGAGGTTTTTTTTTTATAGTTTGGCCACTTTGCAGTCATATAACTGAAATTATCTTACAGCTCGTTTAACATACTGACTGCAGTGTCTTGGGACTCTGAGTTGTCAAACTGTAGCGGATGTTAATTAATAGACTTCTGAATCATATAATTCTGTATCAGAGCCAATGAGGCAGACTTGATCGGCTTAGCTGCCTGTGATCGATTGTCATATATGAAAAGCAATCATTTTAAGAGGCTGATGAGAGTTTGCTGCATGGAGCTGCTGAACAAGCTTTTGATCATGAGCGCAGTAGAGTCTCTGTCGATCATGGCCGTGATGCATACGAGCATGGAGTATTTGGAGGGAGGTTAATGAGATTGTGTGATGTGTTTAAATATTGCATACTTTGCCTTAGAATGCACTTATTGCATGTATCAAAAACAGGGTTAGTTGTGTGAAGTCTATGAACTTACAGTGTAGCTGTTGAGGTAGGTTTAGAGAGGAGATGGAGTTTATGTTCGACTTTATTCACTAATGCACCGTGTGATCCTGTTGATCTTTTTACCGTGTTTCTAAATGCTTTGTGAAGCTATAGGCTGCCAGTAGATCTCCACATAGACACCACAGATAAAACACCTATAGTGCTAATGTATTCCCCAGTCTTATTCCCTTGGATTTCAGTTAAATAATGAGGTTTTGTCTGGACAAAACAACGATGAACAAAGATGAAGCAGATTTGAATTATTGTCCTCAAAGAGATAATTGTTCAATTTTAACCCTATCTATTGTGTTAACTTCGCTGTATTAGGATGAATGTATGAGTGGAACAGTTAGTGAAGCTTTCACAAAACTCTTTATTGCATAATTCATATTATTAAGTCACGGGATGCTGCAACGCTTTCCACAAAAGGGGACATGCTGAGACAATGGAGGAGAGGTGTCCTCATGCTGCTGGGTCACATTGGCATCACCCATTTTCAGCCACGGATGAATGCAAATTCTAAAATCACAAAATAGGTTAGACAGAAGTAGGCTCCGAACATCACACGGGGCTGGTCTTAATTCAAACGCTGCAGTTACACACAGAGTCTGAAATAAGAGGAAAGCACGCTGTTTTGCAAGCTAAAGCCCAACTGGATGCATGTTTTGGCTCACTTTGGCCACATACAGTATCTGACCTTTGGCACCAACAATATATTCTCTTTTATTTGCCTCCTTGGAATGTCTCAGAGGTAAACATTTCATGCTACAGGCCTGCATTTTTGAAAGGCATGACCCAGGGTGAGCTGCTGTTCTATTTCAAGACAATTCCCTGTGCTTTGTGCTCCCAGTTGTTGAAAAGTGGAGGATACAAATGCTGTCTTCGGTTGAACCTTGAAGCTTCACTGGACTTTAAAGTGAATGGGCCGAGTAAGTTATATGTCAACAAAATTGTAACTTTACAGAAATCTGACGTTTCACAGGCTTAGCATGCCTGTTCAGGTGAGGGGCTGGACATTCTTTTCCATTTCTTTGAGCATTTATAAATGTTAATATTTGTGCGGAGTGGCTTAAGAGGTTTATGCATTTTTAAACCTTTCTGTGTCTCTATTTTTTTGTGTGCATGTATTTAGGTCTCTGGTCTACATGAAAGTTAAATCACCACAGTTGAGGCAGAGATGTGTTCGATCTGGTGTCAGGTGTTTCTTTCTCACTGCATGCTATGTCACCATGTGATGTGTTTTCTGTCACACATCAAGCAAGACCAAATTCATTTTTGATGTTTTCTCTGTTCAGCCTCTAAGAGCGTAACCGTAATTATGAATCACGCGTCTTCTAAACTCACCTCCTCCCTGTGTCTCTGTTCATCGTCACTGATCCCGTCGGCACACGGTGTACCGTTAGTCAACACAGCTCAAAGTCAGAATTGCTGCTTCTACGATGGAACTTTATTGATTCTCTTATCTGGAGTAATATAGTGTATCAGCGCCGCGCTGTACACATCGGGGGAGGAGCGGAGCTGCTGCATGTCGGGCATACAACTTGATGGTTATTTGAGATTAGATGCGAGTCTGTGCAACAATACCTCATCTTTCAGAGGCAAACACGAAACTAAAGTAAAGTGGTGAATAAACAGAGACCTCTTCATCAAACATGAAAATTGCATTCTTTCTCAAAGTTTGCAGTGTGTCTCTGTTGTTTTTTGTCATGTCACAACATTGTACTGTAGTTGCAATCATGAGATGCTTTTTTGCAAGAATAAATCTCTGATTCTAATTGTTCAAGAACCACTTGTTAGACGAGCCTGTCGGGACACAAACAGGTTCACTTTTCAAAGCGACTGAAGATGTAATGTCTATTGTTGGGAGGCGTGGTTGTGTAACTGATTTAACACGTGAAGAATATTGACCCAAGTAGTGTGAAATAAATCAGTTACTCTTGTGTACCGTCAGCATAAGCTAATGACTCACCAATGTTTCCCGCTCAAGTTTCATGACAAACCATTGTCACCCACTCAATAGGTCTCATCTATAAATTGTGTGAAGAGGGTAAATCAACGTTTGCAGCAGTTGTTTCGATTGTTGTCGATTTCGCAGTTGAAGTGAAAGTTCAATTTTCAAACTGCATCTCAATGTCTGCTCAGTTCCGTGGTTGCCTTTTGGCAACTCGAAGTGCTCGTTAGCGTAATATGAAGTCCTCGGTTTCAATTTTGAAGCATGAGACTGATTATTTCAATAATCAAACAAAAGCATGATCTTCCTTCCCAAAAGTGTTTTATTTGCCTAAACATGCATCACTGCAACCTCCTCCTCATGGACTTTGTGCAGATGTTGTGCAGAATTCCTGTATTGGAAGAATATTTACCCCAAAAAGTGTTGAATTACACATATTTGAAAATAAAAAAGAGACTTTGCAAATCTTTATTGTGGTACTAAAAGTCCACAGGACCGACACAATTGAAATGCTTGATTTTAATGATAAAGCTCAGACAGAATACTTGTTTGTTATTGTCGCAGTGACCTGCTGTAAATAACTTGGATAAAGTGCTGATGAAATGTGACGGCATACGCTTGCTTTTAGCTGTGTAATGCGGTGGCATAATATGCTGTCATTATCCAAACACACTGAACTCCATGTCTGGCTTGTTAGTTTCCATCAGGGCTCATTTTCTCTCACAAACTGACTTCAGTACAGCTGCAAGGTTTGACATAAAACACTCGGGGCAAATCTATGACCTACAATTGTAGTTATTACTAATGTGCGGGCTTGAAAATAAACGGGAACGCTTGGGAGGCCCAGCTGTGATATGAAGGTACCCAGCAACTCTTCGTCAGGCTGTGCTGTCTGCTTCAATAGTTATCACCCAAAGCACAAGGCTCTGAAAGAGAGAGTCAGTGTTCCCTGCTAACAAGAGGAGATAGACTGACACTTGCCCCCCCCCCCCCCATTGCAGTTCAGTGTGACGCTTATAAGACATGTGCAGTGAAGCTGCAGTGCCAGTCACACTTTTATCCAAACCTTAAGTTGTTCAACCATCCTAAAGATCAAACTAGATGTTGAAGGAGCCTAAATTCACACATTAATCTGCAACAATTTT
The DNA here is from genome assembly GCF_949748355.1 of Melanostigma gelatinosum. Lineage (NCBI taxonomy): Eukaryota > Metazoa > Chordata > Actinopteri > Perciformes > Zoarcidae > Melanostigma > Melanostigma gelatinosum. The sequence continues at coordinate 6,236,254 of NC_136648.1, read as the reverse complement.
GACAATCAAATAATCGCCATTTTTAGAAATTCTTCTTTCTTTGTCTGCCTGTCGGTCCACTCATTTTATCTAGAATGTATACAAGAAATGGACGTAGTCCACGTAATGTCAGCAGTTGGGTTTGTGGACTGCCAGTTTGAAGCCTTGAGGTCGATGCCATCTTGGTATTTTGTAACCAGTAGTGACAAAATGTCTATGGCCTCCCTAAACTGAACAAGCTATTCTTTCTAAAGTGGCTTCATTTCCACAAGTTTGCGTCTGTATTTTGCGACAGGCTATCACCTCTGCAACACAGTGGAGCAGCGAAGTCCATCTGAAAAATATGAAATACCACAATCACTATAATCTGTCACAACCCAGAAGGTTTGTAGCTGTAGCTTTGCAGCGGTTTTTATTGATCTCCGAATCAAGAAGGTGTTTTGAAAGGACAAGGGACTGGGCTACATGTGTAGATTGCATTTTAACCCCTTTAAACCGTCTGACGTCGGTGTAGATGACACAGCAGCGTTGCACCATTTCCTGCTGATTAAATGAAATATCATAATCGCAATGAGCTGCCAGATTCCAATGCTGTTCAGGTATGGCCGAGTTGACTCTGTCCCCAGCTCGCACAATTCGATTTCAAGTGGCTTGAAGGAAAGCTGCTGTAACTGGCTCAGGTGTGCAGTTTTCATCGTTTGACTTTGACACATTGTAGCCTTTCATCTTCACTTCATTTGAAACTCATCGGAAAACAAAGCCCCCTGTTCTACTGACTATTTCACAACACAGCTGAAACAAGTGGGTAATTCACAATAAGCTATGAGCAGCAGCTCGGTGTTATGAGGCGGCGCAGGTCATCAGGAAACCGACCTCCCGGCTCAAAAGCAGCACAGATGACAAACTAAAGCGCAGAGCAATCAAATTTAAGACAAAGAAAGAAAAATGCTGAACTGTATTATTCGTGTGGCAATGTTTCAATCAGCTGAGAGTACCAGCACAGCCGCAATGAAGAATATTTCACAAATGTATAACACAAAATGGAAAAGGTTTCAATCCCCAATTGAAGAACCACTCCACATTAATTCAATTCGAAGAACATTTATCTTGAGAAACAAGCTTCCAACCGTCCAATCGTATTTATTTGTGCAGCCAAGAAAAGCAAGAGAGTTTGGCACGGCGGCCGGCGGAGGACGCGATGTTGGCACAGAGCACGTCAGTTGGAAATCGCACATTTCTTTCGTTTTTTTTCTTTCTGCATCTTTACACGATTGGAGTGTGGACGGTGTTGGGCTCGTTCCGGCATTGTCAACACCTTCACATGGCAGCCCTGGAAACTCAAGAAAAAAATAAATAATTCAATGATTTTTATTTGAGCTGTGTGAATGTAAAATGTGAGGAGAATAGCTTGCACAGATGAATCAAAAAAAAAAAAAAAGGGCCAATGAATCAGTCCTGCCTCAGCGGAACAGCTCACAGGGACAAAGCTGACAACCTGCTCCTCTTCCTCTATTTCTGCAACAGCACTGTTCCACAAACACAGTGAGAAGACTTTATCCGGGCAGCACTCTGTGCTGCTAATGTAATGTGAGGGCTATTTTGGGTGGACAGTTATGGCTGCATGCCTCAAGGCTCAAGGTGGTTGCGGTGACTCACACTTTCTCATAACACCCATTATTGCTTTGTACTGCCGTTGACTGACTGCTGACTAATGACACATCACTCTAAACCAGCCCCAGGCCGCAAGTGCTTCGCCAAAACCCAGCTCAGGTAAAACCACAGACTATGTATATGGGGAAAACAGTTAAATATAAATGACAATACGTCATTAATAGGGTTTTGTTAATGATATTAACTAACTTGTATAGCCTTAGTTCATGTTCAAACCATGCATGTGAGAGTAGCTGTCCTCTCATGGTTGCCTATGCTGCACAGCAACTCTATAAATGCCAAATGTCATGTGATTAATGAACATGGTGGGGTAGTCAAACAAACAAGCGCGGTGTGTTTAAGGATGCATTGCAAATGACTGGATTCAGGATTCAGGATTCATGCCTTCCACTCAACCAGTCAACTACGTGAGTGATTTGATCGATGTGTTAAACGGCTCAAACGGCTGAGAACTGTGATTTTGCTTCATGAGCAGCATTGTCTAATCACACGACAGAAAGTGCCGTTCAGCTCCTTCTCGCTGCCACAAGCAGTTTTCTGCTCTCCAAATACAAATGTCACATATAGCATTCATTTGAATGCTGAGGATCTTATTCTGCTGCTGCCACGGCTGGAGGCATTTGTGAGGTGGAGGTTTTCCTCACTTGTTACCAACTACCATATTCTTTTGTTGTTTATGAAGATCTTTGACACAAGATGAATGAATACAAAAAAAACAGCCTACACTGTTATAACTACTAATCCCAGAGGGGAAAACAAATACTCAACTGTCTGAACATTGAGATCAACACATTTATTCATTCATCCGTTCAGGGTAATATCATAGTGGCCCGAGGACTGTTGAACAGTTTGATTATTTAGAAAAAAACAGATCCGTGTATTTAGAGTTGAACATGAAATTCATACGGGAGACCTTGATCTGTGCATTATTACGGCAGCGTATCCATAATTTCTGCAAGTTGTCATCAACAATACTTCGAAAAAAACCTACACCTCTGATGTGTAGCTCAGCATCAGAGTGGTTCACGTTATCATTCCAAGTGGCTGATAATAGAGCAGCAATAAAAGTGTCAAGGTTGTTTTTCTTCTACTCTCTTTGCGCCCGACTCCAGAAACATTTTTCTGTGTCGAAGAGATAAAAGGACCCGGCGAAATGCGTGGCGGGGAACTGCAAAATGGAAAAACTCAAAGTTCAAAGTTGATTGTGGAATGCAGGGTTTTGAAATACATGCAAATAAACTGTCAGTAAGAGGCTTTGCACTTCCCCACCATGGATAAAACATCTATTGCTGAATTGGTATTCTGTCTAAGACAAATAGTAGTGCTCAACTTTGGACTGAGCTCATAGAAATTAAAAGGATGTTTTTGCCGACATACTTTGTACACTTGCACAATATCACTAACCTTGATGATGAATACAGATGTGAGGTTTGAACAGACAAACTCATCTTAGAGATCAACCAGTATTGTTTAACATTATCTATATTTGCAACAATGCTCCAGTACACTTTCACTGTTTTCTCAACGGTGCTCCTCACTCTTGTCTTGCAGGGAGCGCTTACAGGGAATGCATGGACAATGGCACCTGGGCGTTGAAGAGCAATTACTCCAATTGTGAACCTATTTTGGAGGAGAAGGTTCGTACGCCGGCGCAGGAGCGATCCTGCTATGTCCTTCGTTCTGTGAGCAATCTGTTAAGCGTCTCGCTCGTCATAGTTACGCTACTGGCACACATGGAACACCAATCAGATCGAGCAAAAGTAATGCGGCGGGCGCTCTGACTGCTGAACACTTATTGAAATGCATTTTTATTTTCCTCTGTAGTGCAGCCAAACTGCTTAAACTGTTGTTTCCAGACTGCTTAACAAATACATAGGAGCAGTCTCTTCCGGGTCCCTATAAAAGCAACGCCTGAGGCCAAACAACACTAATGTATTGCATGTACCGGTAATGAGTTTTGGCCTTGTTACCTCACAGCACGTCTCCTTATCGCTGAAGCTTGCTCCATTTTTCTCAGATCATTTGAAATCGTGACATCTGAAATGTGTCTGACACACATATCTATGCTTTCTCTCACTTTAGTTAAACTTCAAAACAACATGCATAGATAGATGATATAAACTGTATGCACTTGTGTTCTATTCATGTATTTTTGTATCTCTTCTCTTTGTTTTATTGTCAAGTAACTCATGTGTTGTCCTTACAGAGAAAATATCCAATGCATTATAAAATTGCGCTGATCATCAACTACCTAGGTCATTGCATCTCTGTGGGAGCTCTAGTCGTGGCCTTCATTCTCTTCTTGTGCTTAAGGCAAGTACAGAAATAGTCCCTATCTAAATGTGTCCTGTACGCATGAGACCTCGTAGAGCACAATCAGGGAAATTCACATAATATCCTTGGATTGCACATCATTAACTCACTTATGTAAAAATGACTAGATGCGGCTTAGCTGGAGCACTCAGGCTAAGATGGACACGGTGGGCATTTTATAACAAACATGAAGTCTTTACTTTTCATGTCCTGGTTAAAACGACACACACACACGCACACACGCACACACACACACACACACACACACACACACACACACACACACACACACACACACACACACACACACACACACACACACACACACTTTCTTCAGTGTCAAAGTAATCCAGTGATCGTTGTCTGTGCATCCATGGGTATATAGTGCAAGCAGGAAGTAAGGGAATTGATTGGATACATGAAATTATGTAAAAGATAAATGAATAAAAGGTTTTACATACTTTTTGCATGTAATGTTGGAGCCTCTATCTGTGACACGATTGGCCAATAACTTACGGACAGTGTTATTAAAAAAAGAATCTCGAATCTCAAGTCATTTGAATAGCCTGATAATAACCCATGTTTTTTATTTGGCTTGGGGTAAAGGAGCATACGATGTCTTCGAAACATCATCCACTGGAACTTGATCACCACGTTCATACTGAGGAACGTTATGTGGTTTTTGCTTCAGCTGATCGACCACAATATCCATGAGAGCAATGAGGTAAACGCTCCGTTTCACTGGGTGGCACACACACATCTACTTTATAAAGTAGAGATGTTAAGATAAGCTACACACAATTTGATATCAAGTATTTCTGTTGCAATTCAGTAACTCTGAGTCTGTTGTTGTTCTTTTCAGCCTTGGTGTCGATTTATTACAACAATATACAACTACTTTGTGGTGACAAACTTCTTCTGGATGTTTGTTGAAGGATGTTACCTTCACACAGCCATCGTGATGACTTATTCAACTGATAAGCTCAGGAAGTGGGTCTTCCTTTTCATCGGCTGGTGTGAGTATGTCCATGCATTAACACTTCACTCAGGCCTGGAAGATGCAGTTTGGGAGACTTACAATATATTTTTATTTTAAACTAATGTAGATGATGATGTTTAAAAAAAAAGAAGGTATTTCTTGTTTAACATGTTTTTCTAGATTTTAAAATAGTTTTACGAATGGATTTTAATTCAAATTGCAACTGTTGGAATCTAGAATCTGAATCTGTTCTCAGCCAAAGAAAATGTTAGTCGATTAATCAATTAGTTGATATAAAACAGATCTGTAAAACTGAGTTTGTCCACAAATAATTAAACACCACTTTAAATCCTGCGCTCATAAGACTCTTGGAAATAACTTATTCAGCGTGAAAAAAGCATAAAAAACGACAAATCAACTGAAGAAATCTTCGTTGACGAAGAATAAAACGGCCGACTAATTGACTTAGAAGGGGAAGCAGCTATTACAAGCAGAGTTGGCCAGGCCACGAAACCCAATTCATGTGCATCTTATCTCTGGCCTCGTATGCATTGATTTGGTAGATTGATATGCATTTGGTGTTCATTGATATGCATTTGGTGTTCAGCGATTCCAAATCAAGAAAACTAATTTTGTTTCAAACTTCCTTCTTGACTTTGGAAACAGTCATGGTCCATTTAATTGCTGTTTTAGAGCTTTCAATCATTGCACATCATCTTCTCCAACAGATGGTGTATGCTCATGATTTATAGATGTAAAATGTTTCGGATTAACCGACCATGTTTTGATGCTTACATACATTCAAATATTGTAAATATCTGCCCAAAATGATCTCGGTCAGAATTGCTTTCATTTCAAGAGAACAGAGCTCCACTGAAGTGTGGAAAATGTAATTGTTTGTGCTTGAATTCCAGTGACAGAATGAGTTTTGAACATGTACTGTAGCAGATTCCCTGTATGACCACATTCATTATCGATGCTCACCTTGACTTAAACTACTGTACAGCATTAGCAAGGCGTGGCGTCGAAATATTCCATCCCGAGGCAGAAAAAACATGGAACGTTTGCATGCTTCCCTGAGCCAGTCTGATATTTCCTCTCTGTCCCTTATGTAATGGACATGGTGTGTTCTTGCAGAAAGGAAACTAAACGCACACTGTAATGCATCGAGTTCCTGCTCAACTAACTCAGATTTATGAACACAGGAATGTAAAATAAAAAGATAACCAGCAGATGACTTATGATTCGTAATGACACATGGATGACACGATTGGGAAGCTCATATTGGCTTTAAAATAGAAATGACCGAAAGGCATATATCCATCATATCAATGTAGTTTAATTATTGTGATTAGAATATCAAGTAACTGACAGCTTTTCCTTGTGATTAGTCAGTGATCTGTGCAGCTTCATCTTACTCCTGCAACTTTATACTCAACATGATTTTTTGTGATATCTCATCTGTTAAAAGTCTATATCATCATTTACTCGCAGGGGAAATTCACGTGTCGGTGCAGCCAAAGAAACATAGTGTCACGAAGGTTAGAGGCAGATAAAGGAAAAATGTAACTTAACTTCAAATGTGATACAATAAATTAAAATACATTTTTAAGAGTCATACTGAAGCAGAAACAGGTAGCCATAGTGTATGGACTATACAGCATAATATAAATACAATCTGTACAAATTATATTCTTCTCTCTTTCTTACAACTGCTGTGTTGTGGAAACCAAGAGCCAGTGAGGATATTAGATTTCTCATTGTGTCTCTGATATAACCCTTGAGAGATTATTAATAATAATTCATAGAGGAAATGATGGAAGTGGGGCAGATTAAATCTATCTTCCACCAGAGGTCTGATGCTGGATCCAAATAGATTTAGAGCTTTTCCGCTCGATTAAAGTACATTTTTATCAGAACATCTGATCCACTTTGTCTACAAAACTCAGCCAGTTTCATGCAGTTTTCTGTCACCATCTGATTTGTGCACTCAAAGGATTTTAGAATATTAGGTTGTCGGCGTACTGGCAGGGTGAAAGTCAAGAATACATTGCTTGTTGGAGCAGATTTTAATTGAACTGAGTCACGAGTGCTTTGGTGTAGCAGTGATATATTCCAGAGGGCTTTACTTCTTTCTTTTTCTTTTTCCTTTCATCTTAAGACGCAGCGAAAAAGGGGCTAATGCTGAGGCTGCTCCTCTTTCTTTTTTGTACTCATGAATACTGTATGTGATTTGTATATCTGTTTGTTCATGCAACGTTGTGGGGATGGCGTGGGAAAACTGATAAAAAGTAGACACAAAAAAAAAAAAAAATAAAATCAGCAAAAGCTTTGAAAGGCAGACCACGTCGACATGAAAAGATTAGACTGCAGTAGATGCAAAGTGAGCTTGTGTGAAAAATGGGAGAAATGGAAAAATAAATCTAAATTGCAAAAAAAAAAATACTTGTATCCCTAAAAGTGGTGTTTTGAAAGAAGATGACGGCACCCACAGTTCAAATGGTTGTATCTTATTACAGATGATTCGAGCACACTTGGTCTTTGATAAAATAAAATCCCCACAGCCAAATATGTGGCCGTCCTCTCCTCAAATCATGTCAGTGCTGTGACCGGCAGCTCATTTTTGGGCGTGCGTTCCCCAAACAGCTCCAGTTAATGAAACAGATCAGTGTTGAAATGTGGTCCATGGTCAACACAGAGCGCTCGTAGGCCTAACGTGAAAAATGGAGAGTTTAACATGTACTCTCTGCAGTTTCTTTTCTGAGAGGATTTAAAAATGATTTTCATACATATGTCATCTCATTATCTCATTACAGGCATTTCACAAAATGTATTATTAACATTGACAAAGTTTCATGAGAATACCAGCACCTTCTTCAGAACATCTGTTTTTCAGATACATATATCCATCATTTCTCTACTGGACCTCTATGAGTAATCATGTATGTGACTGTGAAGCCAATGTTGTAAAATGTTGTTCAGGAGAGAAAAGTGAGAGCATGTTTCATTTTTTTTTGGGGGGGGGGATGGAGCCTGACCTCCATTTTGATCGAGTTGCTCAAAGGGTTCAGTTGGTAAAATAAATATATATATTCCGTGGTTTTCACCTTCATTATTCTGACTCCCTCTGCCGTTTGAAGTTCGGTTACCAAATGTGGATTGCTACATTAATTCATCACTTTTTTGTCCAATCAAATTTTGTTCCCTTTTATACTGAAGTGTTTTTTGTCATTTCCGACTTACATGAACTTTTTTATATCTTCACTCCAGGTATTCCATGCCCTATAATAATAGCTTGGGCCATAGGAAAGTTATATTATGAAAATGAACAGTAAGTATCCAAACAATTACTTTTTTTCAACACTAATATTTTTCTTACATTTTCCGGTATTGATTCATTTATTTTCCGCTGTCAACAGATGTTGGTTCGGTAAAGAACCTGGAAAATATATGGACTACATTTACCAGGGACCAGTTATTCTTGTGCTTCTGGTGAGCGGTAACACAGAAACTGAGCATCCACTGCTGTTATGTTCCACATCATTTGTTGGAACCATTCATTCACAATTGACACTAACATTGAGTTCTATCCCTCACGCCTGCTTGAAAGTGTAAACTGATGAAAAAATATTCCCTTAAATCAAAATGCTTTCATAATGAAAGCCATGTCCATCGTGCTTCTAGCTTTCTGGAAAGGTGGAATTAATGTTGCTGATGGGTTCAGGCATTTCCACGCATAAAACTCACATAAAAATAGGGAATTATATTCATAGGAAAGTATCCGCTAATGGTATGGTACTAGCTGTTACAGGCATGCGGCGACGAGTTCTTGTTGAGGAGAGGGCTTTGACTTGCGTCTGACCTCAATTCCTCCGCCTCTGTATTCGATGAGCGGAGTATAGTTGGCTGCAGAAAATTGCTCTTGGTGGATTGCAAAGTAAGCCATTAGCACTGGGGTCAAAACTAATTATTTTGTGTGTTTTTCTTCTAGATAAACTTTGTTTTCCTCTTCAACATTGTAAGAATTCTCATGACCAAACTAAGAGCTTCAACCACGTCTGAAACAATACAGTACCGGTGAGTTGCAGAAATATAGAAATGACACTTTCTCCTTCTGTTCTTGGCATCACAGCAGCTGATTTAGAGAGCAAATTAATATTAACCTTTACAATGACTGACACCGTTTACATTCTGACTTCATTTCAAACAAATCCTCTCAAGAGAGAAGATATTTTGGGATCAAAGGTTCCAATGTTGATGACGACAAAGAGAAATCACTGCCAGAGCTGATCAATTATCTTTCTGATGGCTTCTGCTTCTAAAGTAAACAGAAACAAATTGACTTGAGTCAGCACAATGTGATTATTTGTTCTGTATTTTGTGCAAGAGTCTATTCATTTTGCCCCACCGGTCACCTTTGGAGGTGGCAAACCTCTGAGTTTGCTTTCTCACCTTTGATTACTTTTTTCCAGTGTATTTCTCTCCTTGGGGGGATTATTTTGAGTGAGTTTGTAGAGTCACAGCTCAGACAACTTCAATTCAGGCTTTACAGGCTGGAGTTGGATTCACAATCGCATGGTGGGACAGACGGTTGTTATTTTTAATATTATTGTTGTTGAATGTTACGCACCTCCCGTCATGTCAAATTCCTTGTATGTTCAACATACAATGGCAATAAACGGTTTCCGATTCTGATTTGCTGACGTGAGCCATGCAGATTTAAGTGAGTGGAGGACAGGACTGTCAGGAATAAATTGTAGAAATAGGATGGTTCTTTCAAAATGCTGTCGTTTTCACCAGAATTACTAGAACATTGGAGCTGCAGAACCTCAAAATCTAAATCAATTTCTTACAATTCATCAGCATTGCATACTGCGCTGCATATTTAAACTGAATGACATGGCTTCCTGCAGACCTGGTGGTTTATTATTAAGTAAACAAAACAACCATTTAGAAATGCCTTATTACCAAATAAGTCTTGCCTTCATAGAAACCAGTACTGCAGCCATCTTGCAAAGGAGGCGTCATCTCTAATAACGTGTTGATATTCTGAGATGTAAATGGCTTCTCGAAAATCTAATTTGGATGAAATGCAAGTTCTTATCAGAGAAGAAATTAGAGAGAAATTTCACAAACAAAGCTGCTGATTTTCCATCCCTGTATTTACAGGAAAGCAGTGAAAGCAACACTGGTCCTGTTACCGCTGCTGGGCATCACTTACATGCTCTTCTTTGTGAATCCGGGGGAGGACGACATCTCACAAATAGTTTTCATCTATTTCAACTCCTTTTTGCAGTCTTTTCAGGTGAGGCTAAGGATACTGCGTGTTGCGTGACACATGTCAGCGCTGGAGGACCCACGCACACAGTGCACAAAGTGAACAGTGCGAGTCATACAGATTTCTCAATGTGTTTTACAGCAGTGCTGTGTCACTTATTTTGCCGCTAATGAGCCTTCTTGTGGGAAGATGATTTGAAGGAGCATCCTGGCTTTGCTTGCACACAATGTGCTCACAATGTGCTCTCCAATGACAGGATTAACGGGGCCACGATTTCTGCTCTGTGGCCATTTAAAAAAAAATCTTTCCATCTTCTTTGCTAAACTTTGACACAGAGTGGGTGGAAAATGGGTTTTCATACAGAGCTTCTTTTATAGTCAATAATTATATTTGGCATGACTCAATTCGCTCTCAAAATTGAACACCTCATTTTTCTTTTTTTTTCCCATGAATGCACCATCTGAATTCTCTGATGAAGCTGCATTTACCTCTTTTAAAAGTAATCTTGTCTTCGTGCTCTACAGGGGTTCTTTGTGTCAGTGTTTTACTGCTTCCTAAATGGAGAGGTGAGTCACTGGAGTTTTGCAAAAGACTTTAATTTAATTAAGTTGTCAGTGTGTTTCTTGATACATGATCGTAATAGAGCCCTACATGGATTTCCTTGATTGGTTTAGTCATGTTTTTTTTACTAACTACCCTCCAGTTATATTTATTTTTGCTAAGTTCAAGCAAGGGGCACGGCCAGGTTGTTTTCATGAAGGGAAAACAATGCTGAGAGATCTTCTCAGCGTTAAAATTGCAGATGTTGATTAGATATGCAAATATATCCTTTGTCATCTTCATCTAATTACGATGAAAGCAAATTGCTGGACTTCCAGCAGTTTGAAGTCATTAATGCCATTACAAGAGTTACACATTTGTCAGTGTAATTGTGAAAAATGAAAGACACTCTTGCTGCTCTTTTTTGCGGCCCTCGAATGATTCAAATCAGTGGTGGAGATTCGGCTAATTTGATGAGGAAATGTGAACAATGCGAGTCACACATTTTGGTTTGTAATTTAATACAAGTTTAAAATTGTCTGTGGCAACAGCAGTTGTGTGGCATTAAGGGATAGCTTTGTGCTCAGTGCCCACATGGATCAGTCTTCTTGTTTGCAGTGAATTGTCTTCTTGTCCTGCACTGATTTGAAAAGGGAAACAAGAGGGTAAGATGATTTTGTTCGGGGGAGAGCGTGCCTCTTTTCTCCTCATATCCATTTTGAAATCAACAATATTTACTATTTTTAGCGCATACATAATAACTATCCTTTTAATCCATTTAACATGATTATTTCCATTAACCTAAACAAAATCTCGGTGAGCTTTTCAACCTACATATTTGTCTTTAAAAATCAAATAGTTTATATCATGTATTCTGTCTGAATTCTCTGTAGGATGCAACATTAACAGAATAGTTTGACATTGACACAAATACAACATGTTTGTTCAGTATGAAGCTCGAGACAGGAGACAGTTTGGTTAGCTTAGCATGAAGACTGGAAACGGGGGGAAACAGTTAGCCTAGCTCTGTCACAACTTGTTTTTACACTTTGGTTTTCGTGTGGATTAAACAAAAGCAGATATAACATGTTTATTAGTGAGATTTAGAGGTGCTGTAGTTTGTTTTTTTTACCTTTGGAAAGAACAAAACAAGCTCTATACATTTTTTTATGCTACGCTAACCCAACTGACACCTGGCTGTAGATTCATATTTAATAAAAACGTAAGTGGGATATTTATCTTCACATTTAGCAAATAGGTATTTCCCAAAAGGCCACATTATCCCATTGACAAAAAAAACATCACAGTTTTGAGTGATAACATTCACTCTTCTTCAACATTGTAGGTACGTTCTGCAGTAAGGAAAAGGTGGCACCGCTGGCAGGACAACCACGCCCTTCGAGTGAGAGTGGCACGAGCCATGTCCATCCCCACGTCTCCAACCCGGATCAGCTTCCACAGCATCAAACAGACCACAGCTATGTGACCAGCGAGTTATCGCCACGACAACATCAAGGGAACAGACCAAATCTCTTTCTCCAGTGCAAACAAGGAAGCGATGTACAGAGCAGACTGATTCCTCTAACAAGGCCGCAATGTCTTCAGTGTTTACTGGAGAGCCAGGCAGCTTCTCTTGTCTGGTGGAAAATATTTATTGCGTCCCAACGTATACTTTGACAACACATGAATTACACTCAAGATTCTTGGAAGAGTTATCTCCCGTTACATATTGTACATGAGGTACGGGGTTTGTATTTTTTTTAAAGTTAAAGATGGCGTCGCCAACTATCACACACTATTTGTCTTACAGCGTTCTTATCGCTGTCGTCTTACTGCTTAGTGGTTGTTAGTGCAGCAAGATAATCCTACAGGATATTCAGCAGGAAACTTCAACAGCTCACGCACTTATAGACATCTGCTCCCATTGTTACTCTGCGATAGGGCGACGCGACATACTTAATTAGATACATTGATCGAGATGCACTCAAAAATGTTGCTTGATTTGAATTTGGTGCGATGAAAAACAAAAACGACAAAATGCTCTTTGAGTTAATCGCTCTTTGGCATCAACAGCTGCCTTTTACGGAAAGAGGCATCGGGGAAGAAAAGGGATCACCTGAATAGAATATCGAAAACTTTATTGTATAAAAAGGCAAACCATTCACAAGAGGCACTGCTCTCTCGCCCTTTCTTTCTCGAAAGGATAATTTGAACACGTGGTTTTCACCCAAAAACAGTGGTAATAACCTTCTGGTGAGCTGATTTTATACAAACAAGCCATTGTAATGGAGCCTTCTGAGCCTTCTCCTTGAAGTCTCTATTATTTTATACCGTGTTGAATTTGTCGTCTTGTGCTGTACTATTGTAAACATTGTGAAAATACTTCAGCTTCTTCTCGTTTGTTGTCCCTTCTATTGTTTCGCTTCCAACTTTATCGACTTTTCTCAGATAGGGAGGGTGTGAACATAACGAGCAATTTAACGTGTCATGTGGCTGAAATTTAGTTGAGGGTGTTATGTGTAGTACATCAAATATTTCAGCACAGTGTAGTAAAATGTTCATTGTGTTGGTTTTTGTTACATTAAAGCAGGCTTTTTTGTTGTTGTTACTGTATGCTGCTCGACTGGACTGCCATCAAATCCAGCGATTTTGATATAAATATATTATTATGACATTTACCTGAATTTCTGTTTCCAGCATCACAACTGTGACACTGCCCACCTCTCCGCCACCTCGTCATGTTATGTAACTGTGAAAAAGGACCACCGGTATCTAATATTCTCATACAGAATAAAGAAAACAAATCTTTCATTTAAACTCACCAAAGAGACAGACCATGTTTACCAGCATCCAGATTTTTTATCGTCTGCATGTTTCTACTGTTGCCATTGCACGTTGTGGACCACATCGTGGTGACTTCTTAATTTTGTACACCATTCAATGTACATGATGAAATGCATCCAATGCAGTGTGATGTCAGATTGGTTAACGTATTACTGTACATGAACACATTGGACTTACGGATTTTATGGAAAGCTATTTGTTGAACCACCCATGTTGCCTTACACAAACAAAAGAAAGTGTGAAAAGGAAGCTAATGTCTCTGTACGCGTCTCGCACGTATCCTCGTGTTACATTTGTACATGCACATGTGAAAGTATTGATTTGAATTAAAACCACTCTTCGTTTTACTCTTTGGCTCTTCATGTTAGAAAGCTCTTATATTTTCAAGGGAGCTTGTAAACAACAGTGATCTGTGTTGACAGAGTTTATGATGCATTACATCTATTCGGTTACGCTGGGCAGTCTGGCATTAGTTGCACTAATGGGATCTGTTTAGTTGATTCATTTGCTTTTCATCCTCCGTATCTCCAAGCACTGTATGAAATAAATGCAGCCGCCTTGTGACGACTCACATAATTATTCTTAGTACAGAGTAGACGACTGCAGCTTCACTGGCACTGTGGCAAGTAATTGCCTTACTTGTGAATATAGTTCTCAGTGATTAATGTGTCCTGGGAGTGCTTTCTAAATTATATAATATGAATGGAGATGCAGTTGCAGCAGAGCAGAAACTACAGCCGAAGGACGTTATGAGTTACACATCCCCAAACAATTTGCAGAGACTCTGATGCAGCCTCATAAAGGCTTGTTGTGACAATTGATGCTTTTGATGGTCGACAAAGGCATGAAAGGCATGGATATGATGTTCTGGAGGCAAGCAGCACATATGCACTGCATTTCGGATGGTCTGCCCCGAGCTCTTTTGTGTGGATACTAAACTGCAGTTCACCAGTCATTACCTCGGCTAAAAATACATGACTGAAGCCACCGCTACAGTCTTGAAAATGCTTCATTTATTATGCTATGATGAGGTGTTTTCCATGCATTCATTTTGAAAACCCCAAAAAATACAACTACGTTAAGATTGATTGTAACGCGCGTTTCTGAAAACTTTAGGAATTGTTGCTTTAAGAAAAGGATGACCTCTTCCAGAATACAGATATATTTTTTGAAGCACCCTGTCAATTTAAGAAATAGAAAGGTCACTTTTTCTGTCATTGCCAGTATTGCTCAGCCTGTGAAGACAGCTGTATAATGTCTTCTGTGGCTCTCGAGGAGCTTTGTCTGAGAGATATATATATATATATATATATATATATATATATATATATATCACAAATTATGAGACCCCATTAGTTTTTATTTCATGTTTTATGTTGCAACTTAAACTGTAAATGCTAAAATTGCCTCATTTAATGTTTTTCACTCAATAACCGCATGATGACGAAGCAAAAACAGGAGTTTAGAAATGTTGGCAAATGTTTATAAAATAAAAAAAACCTGAAAGAACACATTGACTTATATTCAGAGCCTGAACTCAGCACTTTGATCTACTTTCTGCAGCGTTAAGTGTTCGAGAGCAATGTTGTCACAATTGGGCTGCTTTCTGCTCTTGGTTACCTTTAATAATGTTGTGCTGGGAAAAGCATTGGGCTGGAACATGGGCTGCTTTAGTCGACATTTAGCATAGTGTTGGAACACAACACCTTCACGTCATCATTGACATGGGAAATTGTATTCGGTTGTCCGACTGCACCCTTTTTGGGTAGTGATAGCCTATTTATCGAGCTAATTTATCTCTGGTTATTTTATGCAGATATGAGGCTTATGATGCGTTTTCTATTGCACAGGTCATGTTTTTACAGTTTTATACAGATTTCTGACAGGGTTAAGATTTGGGCTGTTTTTTATTGAAATGGGCCATCTGATCTGTCAACACTGTTCTTGAGTATGACGCGTAAAGCTTTGCCTTCTTCTCTGCAGATCCTCTCACGGCCTGTCAGGTTGGATGGAGACCACCAGACATTTTCAGTCTCATGTCATTTCATTTCAGATCCTCTGCCTCCTTCTCTGCAGTAATAGTCACCTCACTTTCCCCGCCCACATCCTCACCTGCATCTCATTCCCTCATTAGGCCCTCGGCACCAGTTTCACCCATTCTGCCAGATTGTCTAATGTGCATCTCATAGCTTTCCAGCATTCTGATTTCCATATTTCCCTCACCTGCCTGTTTGGACCTTCAGCCTGAAGTTTGGATTCACCTGCCTGTGCCTCGTCATAATTGAATGCCTGATCTTTTGGTTTTGAACCCTGCCAGTTTTTGAACTGAATAAAGCTCTACTTTATTACACGCGTTCAAGTTTGCCATTTGCCTCGAAACATTACATTGTCAGGTCTCTCGAGAGAGAGGTTCAATTTGAATTTCAGTCTGCCACTCCTGCGATTTCTTTGCCGTGTGCTTAAGGTCGTAGTCTTGTTGGAAGGTGAACCATTGGTGCAGTTTGAGGTAGTGGGTGCTTTGGACCAGGCTTTAATGGCATCTCTGCGCTTGGCTCTGTTTAACTTTCCCTTAACACTGACCTGTTCCCCAGTCCCTGCCACTGAAAACCTGCTACACAGCCCAATAGCGCCAGGCGACCAGCTCAAAGGAGAGTACTGGTTATTTCAAAACCTTTTTTTTTTCGTCATTGAAGCATTATGGAGGCTACTGTGTTTTTGAGAACTTCAAATACAGCTAAATATTTAACATAATCCTGTCTCTGTGCTCCGCAGGCAGAGCCTTTGATCTCGTGAGTTGGTTTTTGGTCTGATAACATTGATCAGCTGTGAAACCTTATATAGAGAGTTGTGTGCCTTTCCAAATCATGTCCCATCAACTGAAGTTACCACAGGTGGACTCCAATCAAGGTGTGGAAACGTCTCAAACGTGATCAAGATAAATGGGAGGCACCTGGGCTGTTTTTCAAGTCTCACAGTAAATGATCTCGTGTCAAAGGAAATGTCGATCCTCTTTTTGTTTTGCCATGATGTGGTTTTGAGTGTAGATTGACGATGGTGTAAATTCCAACTGGTTTAGCATAAGGCTGCAACATAAAACTCTTTAAAACTCCTAAATAATTTCTGAACGCACTGCATAAAGTAATAAACTATCTTGTAGAGCAGCAGCGTGCAGGGCAGAAGGCGGGATCTTAGAAATACTGTATTTTTCATAATTAATTTGTTCAACTGTTCCAAAACACTTTTTTGATGACGTTATTTCCCTAAATTAATTAGGAAGTAATACAAATTTGAGAGCTTGACCCAAAGACCGAAAGTCAACTTAAAGGCAATGCAATAGGTGGAGGACCCCTTTAATTGCTAATTATTTTCTTGTGACTAAATTGAAAAGTAGCTTTAAGCTTCTATTGTGCAGTTCCATTGCAGCGCCGCAACCTTTAATTTTACAATGGTAACGATAGAGATTCAATTAGAAAGTTGAGTGATGCAAACGATCACATCCTGATTCATATTTTATTCCGTTACAATATTTTATAGGACATTCTTTTGACTCACATTATTGGAACAAGAGACCAAGACCCATTGGTTACATCAAAGCAACTAAGAAGCACCTGTTGCCAACCAATCATTCACTAATGGGAAACACAATATGGATTAAATGATTCGGCTTGTTTTATGGCTGTGACACTGAAGCTGAATAACATACTATAGTTCTAACCTTTGGCTTGTAAAATGCACAATGAATACTGAATATATCCGTCTAATTTATTCACGTTAAACAAGGTTGTTAAATGAGAACATATTTCCGCTCTGGGGGGCAGAAGTTGAGCACAGAAAAAGTGCACTTTCACTAGAACAAAATTGCTCACATGAGAGAAGTGATTCCATTACGATACCAAGATACCAGAGAAACAACTCGTGCATGAAACACCAAACTACTGTGTACTAAAGGTTTCAGCAGCAGTGTAACAGCACACAACTAATTATTCGTTCGGTGATGGTGTTATCTCACTTTAATTAAACGTGGGTTTGAAAGAAGGACAGAAATAAAGGAGGGCTACTCAACCACCAGAAGTCAGTGAATGTGCTTTTTGCATTTTTTGAGAGGAAGAGCATCTGTCAGTTTACTGAATTATGAGTCTTCATTTGATGTGTGTTCATCAATGAACGTAACTGTGGCATTGATTGAATCAAATGGAAATTTGAATATAAATGACGTTGCATTTTGGGGCACAGTGGGATGGTTGGGTTGTGAAAGATGAACTTCAGAGCTTTATAACGCTTTTATTGGTGTGGTGAAAACAGGAATGGAGCTTTATAGCGGTACTGAAGGAGCAGAAAACAACAATCACGCTTTCGGGGTTCATTTAGCAAAGGAATGGCATGTTGGCTTTTTCCTCACAATGTCTGCTAAATCCCTATAATTAGAAAGAAGAAGAAATAATTAACAATAGCTCCCCCTGCTGGTTAAAGAAATGAATTACCACGACATTTTTCCTTCAGATGGTTCCATTAATTCAATCTCTATACGGATATACACACATATTGTTTTATTTTTTTACTCTGGGTGTTTTTTACTCACCAATATCTTATGCTTTGCCATATTCTATCCGGGTCCTCGAACTTGGAATCTTGATCTGTCTTCATTATAAAAATATGTGACGTTCATGTTGAACTGTGGGTGGGAGTTTAAACATTGAATCCAGAAAGTTAGACATTTGAGATCCTAATTAAATACCAAAGTTTTGTCTCACGCCGATTTTGTTATTTCTTGTAACAGAAATATACATAAATACACGTGTGTGTGTGTGTGTGTGTGTGTGTGTGTGTGTGTGTGTGTGTGTGTGTGTGTGTGTTAGTTACTGCAATTTATCTCTTTCCTGATCAAAGTAGTGTCTAAAGAAAATAATTTCCGTGGGATAACCACAGACATCTTTTTCTTCCTTTAATTTTATCTTTAATTGGGCAAACTCTTTATTTTGCCCATTTCTTTTCATTTTTATTTTTCAGTGACATGAAAATAAGTGTTGTCTATTGTACATATCTATTGTTGGAAAGATATGTGAGAAAATAAAATCATGCAAAAGAAAAAGTTTTAATTTCTGCACAGTGTCAGCTGCCAGAGTTTTTCAGCATCAAAAGCCATCTTTTACAATAGACTTTAGTAGGAAAAGCGCAGGTGAAATTGACAACATAAATGGTGGCTCAGCCTCATTTCCCATAAAGTACCCCGTAAGCTTTTCCAGCAGGCCAGCATGCACAATACCAGAGCCTCTCCAAGTGGTTTGCAGCAATCACTAAATACACCTGTGCTTCTGTCCGCCGTGAAAAAAGGTGTTTTGTGCATGCTGGCTCACTGTCACTCTCCCTGATACACCTGAATAGAGCAGAGCCAATCTGAGCGTAACACCTGTGCTTTTCTTATAACGACTAGTCAAAATGTCTGCAATGCCTGACAAAGGTCCATGATGGATGGATGTTTTTCTATTGAACTCAGAACTGACAGCGCGCTGGAGTCCCAAGTGAAATAACCTGCATACAACCCTCTCTTTGTGGAGCAGTTTTGAATAGTTTTGAAAAAGAGAACACCATCATAATGAATTTATTTATTTAGCATGATCTCCAATATGAAGGTGCAATATGTGCACAACATCAACATAGGACAGCCTTAGACAAACAAGGTGAAATATTGATGAGTTATAGATCCACACATGCATAGAAATATACAAGAAACAAGATCTTCTGTGGTGACGGAGAAACAAACTCATTACTCACTCATATTGATTTCATGCAGAGGGATGTAGCACTATAGAATGACAATGAGGTTGAAATACGCTTGAACCCTTTTTAAGATGCCAAAATGTGTTTCACAAAAGCTTCATAATTGATGCATCCATTAGCGTCCTCCTGGTTTTGCATCAGCTGATCCACCTCGTCCTCCCTTAACTTCTCACCTGTAGTTCATAAAGAGGAAAGAAGAGGACCGTCAGCTCAGTCCGCGCCCTTATAATGACGTCTTTATAAAATCGGTTTGCAGTAAAACCGTTCAACTCACCCAGTGTCGCCAGAACGTGCCTGAGCTCAGCACCCATGACTGTGCCGTTGCCCTCCTTGTCAAATACCCGCAGGCCCTCCACAAAGTCCTCAAATGTTCCACGGCTCTTGGTTTTGCAAATGTGTTGGTGCAAAGGCAGAAACTGGTCAAAGTCAAGCATCTTGGTCTGCATGTCTGCGGGGAAAACAAAATAAAGTGATTTTACCAAAGAAAAGAAACTGCACAGGCTTCAGTCATGACCAATGCCGCACTTTATTTGAAACTTTCTCCCCAGATGCTGCCTGTGAAACCAGTATACACCAATCTGACTGTAGACAACAGGGAGATAACTCAGCATATACTGATGGTGCATACAACCCACCTTCAGGTTTGGGCCTTCCAAGGACATACATCATCTCTTTGTTGGTAGGATTCTGGCCCAAAGCCCTGATCAGATCACCACACTGGGCATAAGTGATTTTCATTTCATTGGCTGGTGTCCTGTCAAACAGCTGAAAAGAATCTTTGAAGTCTGTGGAAAAAAAATCAAATCATAAAAAAAACCCATGTTATTCTGTTCATTGTGATCCAAGAGTTCATGCAGAATCTTCGAGGAGAGGCCTTGAAGATGCTTCAAAGTAATGATTTATGAAAGCATCCCTCGGATAAAAGGCTGAAGACGAAGCCGGTAATGGTCAACTCCTCAGGTGTCACACTCTGCCGTGATTCACATGTGCCTTCGTCTCGTTTCAAATGGATCAACTTGGAAGTGTTGACTTTAAAATAATCCCCCTGGTCAGCTGTTGCTGAGCATTTCTCACACACTAATGGCCGGCTTGATCCCACAAAGCACAATCCGTTTATAAATAGCTGGAGAGTCCCATCCTTACCCTCAATTTGCTCTGGGGTGAATTCCAGCTGAAAAGAGACGAAGCAAATAAAGCGGTGAGATCCTGCTGCTCATTCGTGGATTAGTGCAGTTCACAAGGCAAATTAATTAAAAACCGGAGAACAAACTGACACGTTGCCCTTCGCCTTGCCTCCACCTCTATCGTGCTAATCCAACAGATCGAGTTACAGGTCTGATCACAGTGCATTGTTCATCAGTGACCTTCTGTCGGACAACCCCTCCCCACAGCCTGTCTGCTGCTGTCAACCTCATTTGAGGTCTATTTTTAGTCGCAATATGGGGCAGGGATTGTTTGACACTGCAAACACAAACAGGAGCTGAACTACAATCTAAACCAGGTCAAGAAATCAAAACCTGATGATTATGTCACATGCAGTTTTGATGCACTAAATCTGAACGCGTGCTGCTGATTCATCAACCACTTGTCGTTAGCAACATGAAGGTGGTTCAAAACTTGAACTAAAACTTTATTTTCACGGTGTAACAGACGCTTTTTTTAGAGCAATGGGATGTAGCGTCATAATGTAGCGTCTATTGTACAATATATTTTGTAACAGTCTTTAAAAAACAACGATCTGTATGACAATTCAGTGATGAGTCTTAAAAATAAATCCCTGCTCTGAACAAACAAATGATGACTATTTATACTGTATATTCTGGCCTCCCACCGTATAGCTTCTGTCTGATGTTGGGATCTCTGACAACATCCATGAAGCTTTGTAAAAATGTTATCCGAGCACTTATCTAAGCCAGTTTAAAGACAGACGGTGATGGATGTAATTATCTCTGTTTTTCTTCCTCCCGGTTTTTCCACCCCTTTGCCCTCAGAGGAATGGTGCGGGTGGTCCGCTATTCACAGACATAATGAAAATCATATTTTGTGGTTTTAACCGCGCCTCCTCATTGTAACATGGCGGCTCCCTCAACCAGGGGAACGTTTATCCTTTGAGAAGGGGCCATGTCAGCAGAAGATCTTTCCATCATGTCTGGTATCGGAGAGTTTGCCTCTGATCCTCCCCCCCCGAACAAGAAGTCACAGCTCCTTTAACTACACTATTTATTATGCATGTTTGAAAAAGACATGCATAAATATAATTATAAATATTAAATTGCCAGCATAATCATAGCCCATTCAAATGGCTGTACAGTCTTGGTTTGCTTGCACTGCCAATATTCGGTCACATGGGGTCTCTGGTGCTCTTTAAACTCCAGTGGAAAAATCAGTGACCATTTTCTCTGTGTGTCTCTTTATTAGTAATTATCTTAAAATAGATAAATCATAATAACAATACAAAATATTTACATTTTAAGTTTCTTTTCCAGTGTGATTAATCATTGGCCATTTAAAAGATAAAAAATAGTCTTCCGTTTCTCTGCATTGCTTAATATTGCTGTCTTTCTTTTGTTTTACCGTCACTGTTGCAGGGTCAAACTCCGGGGTCTTAGGGCGCTCTGGCTCTGGGGGTTTGGGAGGTGCGGCAGGTTTCGGCTCTTCCTTCTTCTTTGGGGCCATCGTAAAAAGATCTCAGGAGACAACGTGGAGGACCGACACAGCACAGGGATCCAGCACACTGCGGTCAGGTCCCTTTATCTGCTGTCCACAGGTGTCATGTCCTCCCCCCCCCCCAGAGTACAATACCCAACCACACTGCCAACAATAGGGGGAGGACTATAAAAGGATATGCATTTGTGCTTCTATTTAAGACAAAGGTTGTTGTTGCGGGTGTCCATCAGCAGACAGATGATGTAAAACTACAGGCCTATCAGCTGAAATCCCACGCCTGGGACCTTATTAATCAGGCTATTTCTATCAATACGAGTGAGGCCTTTGTGTCACCTTCCTTATCTTGGACTGTTGAACGTGCTCAGTGAAGTGTGACGGTTATTAGCGCGAAGGGGGACGAAAACAATCATCACTGTACAAGATGGGAGTGAAGTTGTTTGAATTGCAAAGCCACAATGCTGTCTGATGGGAAGTGGGAGCTGTAATTCCCAGCAATTATCCTTGATCATTGTTGAAAATTGCAGTCAATGACACAGCAGAGTTCACTGTGCCAGCACACGTGTTTATGATGATCGTTTGTCTGGTCTGATCAGAGGGATTTGCGGAGCTTTCAACTCAAATCTGACGGCCCAGAATAGGATTCACGGAACGTTTGCCACCGTCTGATCTTGGACTTTTGGAGCGTCGTTACCGTTATGTGAACAAGCCTCTCGTAAAGCGGAGTGCCAACAACATAGAAGTCTAGAATAACACTAAGTGCCACTTTGAGAAGCTGCCGTTCACACTTGAATGGAGACAAGCTTTGTCGTCGAAATGTCAGCGAGGGTGGAGTATTTGATGTTTGCATTAAATGTTCAATCAAAGGCCTTCTTAAAAACCTTCTCTTTCCAATGACATTTCTTACACTGCGTCCATATTGTAACCTGTGTATCCATATAACTACTGCATGCACACTATTTCTATCTCGCATGCCTCCAGCAGCAGATTCCTCCGGTCACAGGACAATCGAGGCAATGGAGCATGCAGTGTCTATGCTGAATATGGGACAGCTGTCCTGCTGATTCTGGGTTTGCACCGACAGTGCCTTCTTTTGAAATCGTTTGAATACATTTTTGTTTCAGTGGTGTGCATTTATGTGTGTTGTCTGCATCATTGGCTGCTTATGTGTGCTTCACAAGAAAACATGAACTCAATATTTTTGCAATTAAAATCCCCTAAAGAAAGTCCGAGCACCATACAGTCAAGCTCTTAAAACATCCAAGACATGTCCACTTTGCTATTTTGGAGTTACTCGGTTAATCGGACAGATATAGGCTCCATTCTGTGTAATGCCAATTGTTACATGGACCCACCAGATGACCTTCAGTGCAGCTGTAGCCTTTGTGGTACAATGAATCAACAGCCTGGATATAATTACCCCGGAAAAGTGGTAGTGCAATTCAGATATGTCACTTAAGAGACAGAAAAAGAGTGGTTGTCTTACAACAGTTTATTTCTAGGGACCGGTCTAAAGACCACATTTTGAAGGTCCCGTCTTGGAATAGACTGCATATTTTTTTTATCTTGTTTCAGTCTCAGACACAGACACACTGCAGGGATATCAATAAATTGCCTGTGCATTATTTATGAGCATGAAAGGCAAATTAAACTCACCCTGCCTTTGTCTTGGTCTGGACTTGGTCTCGGTTTAGGTGGACTTGCATACAACACTGCTCCTAGCTTTATTTATTAGAATGTATCAACTGTCACACTGAGTACGGACATTACTGTCGATGTAAACAAAGTTTAAATGAGCATTCATTAGTTGAATGCCATTCCGATCGTTTATTAATATGATGTCTTGCAATGCTTTTTGTGCATGTTGAGTTATGTTTAAGTTATGGATCCAAACTCAGCATTTTGTGTGTTTCTCAGGTAGTCAATATCAAAATATTGCGTCCTGTTATTTACGAAACCTTATTATTACGGATGAAAAGACATGTTAATCAGGTTGGAAGCGGTTTCAATCTTGTGGCAACCCTTCTATTGACATGTTGTTTGCTTTAAAGTGCAGTATTAAGTTGTGCAGGGGTAGTTTACATTTACACTCAAACTCAAAGTCCCTTCGGGCTCTGTATTACCTCTCTGAGGAGCTGTGGCAACACTGCTCCACATCATCATTTACCAGCACTCAGGATATAGTGTGTCCAAGCCAATGCTAAAACTAATAAGGCGGTTAATACACCAGCTGCGTTCCTGGTAGATGTGACGTGTTCACTATCAACTCCACAAGGCAGTCAGTGAAGTGAGCAAGCATTTAATTAAACTGTCCCCTGTCCAGCGAGGACCCGATGAGGTATCCAGTTAAGTGTGCGGTGCCAGCCTGTACAGGCTTCACTCCAACATTGACTCTGTTGCCATGTTGTTTGGCAGAATTTCTTATTTAGTAAAGATAAATACTGTTTTTTGCGACCCGCAGCTGGATTTCCGTAAAAACATGTTTCACTTCAAACATTTTAGCCTTAATAAACAACATTTATGCTGTTCTTGTGTATGTGTGTGTGTGTGTGTCTTTGCAACAAACGATTTAATGAAATCTATTCTTGCTCCATTCTTTCACAATCAAATAAAGATGTTCCCAAGTGGAAAAGTTCATGCATGAAAGGTAAAACTCCGAAAGATAATTTGGAAGAAGTGCGGTTTATTCAGGGACAGATGTCAGTCTGAAGGCCTGAGTTATAAGTTGTCAACATCTATGCCAGCAGCTGAACCACAGCACCCTCCGTTGGTCACAGGGTAACTAGCCATCGCTATCAAAAGTAAGCCTTTTAAATCCTCAATTTCATAAGTTATTGTTTTCCTCATCTCATCTTTTCATTCTGGATGTTTTACCTCAATTATATTGCGTTTGCACAAACAAACAATGGGCTCTTCTTGTACAATTGGATGCTGAGCCCCTCTGAGTAGCATCACTGAATCATCCTGACATTCCTACAATAAAAGCTCTCCCTGTTCTCTGTGTTATCACCTACCAGTATATACCCAGTCCCCTCATGAGAAGTCATGAGCAGATGGATGGAAAGATGTATTGACGTGTAATAATCCTCGTGGGAGCGTTCATCTGAAGTCTGCAGTGGGCAGCTTCTCTCCAGCACACAGTGACCAGAACGCCCTTGCTGCTAGGCGACCACGCCAACTGATCATGGCAGCTGTTCTTCGCTGCCTCAACCCCAATGCTGCCGTTCGTTATCGATCAATTCATTTACCGATCGTTCTCGGTCCACATTACATTTGTCTACGAGTCTCTACGACAGCCACACGTGCCCCTTTAGTGTCATCATTTGCATTTGGCTGTGAAATGTTATGATTCTGATGGTGACGTTACCTAGAACTTTAAATGTCTAAGTAATGGTTAAGTCTGGCCATGCATACAAACATATAGTATCTCAATTCATTCCATACAAATTTGAAATCTCTGTTCAGTTTCCATGCATTGTGGTTTTCTTTGATAACCGGCTGTTGTGGAATATGCAGTGACTTGCACAGCTGGCCCCCCACAGTTCATTCTTGATCAGAAAACAATAGCTGACCAAATAATCTCTATTTAGTGGCTGTTCTGAAGTTTCTGATATGATTTTCTTGGACATTTAAGGACTTCTGAAGCTCAACAATTCCAGAACAGAGACTTGTGGACCTTGTGGTGAGATTGTTTTGTCGACTACAGAATCCTGTAAGAACTCTTTTCCGACATGTTGGACTTTGACATTACACTCCCCAGTTATGTTTTTGTATTTGGTTGAGCTTATTTTATTCTACCACTGCTATCTTATTGCAAAACACTTTCTTTTCTTTGTTTGTTTTCAAAATTGTTGACAGTCAAACATGACAACACATTTTGTACTTGACAAGTGTTTGCGACTGCTCCATGTTTTCACATTTACTGTATTTCTGTTTAACTGTAATTGTGAATTTCAGAACAATTTTTTCAAGGTCCACAGTAAATCTTGCGTAAAGTTTTTGCTTTGCAAGCACCCTTTTTTTTAAAGTTGATGCCAACAAAATGTGACATTTAGTGACTAAATGTAAACTTCCCGAGTGGAAACAATGTCTGGCTTTAAAACCCCTCATGTAAAAACAACCACTATTAGTGTTTGTCTCAATTCCAGGTCACAGTAAAAATGTGTCAGACACTTGTGGATGTTATACTGATTCCCCAGTTGTGTGTAAATGGCAGTCATAACCATTTGTTACCACAAGATCATTTATCTTTCTGAGCCATATGTTTGATCAAAGTTGCCTCATAGACATGGAGGCCTAACAGAGTGAGGTCTGTCATGATAAAGGTGTCGACCTTGTATGTGTAACTCGTGTTCAGGGTGTCAAGGATGGATTTTTCTTTGTTCCTTTTCTCTATTTCTGTGGTAAACCTTGTCAAAACAATAAGAGTTGCTTCAGAGAAAATGAGCTGACCAAAATCCAACTGGAAATAGCTTCCTCTGGAGGATTTCACCAATTGTTTTTTAAAAAATTGAAGAAAATTGGGTTATATTTAATGTGACGTTCATTGTCTTCGAACCACGACTACAGTAAATAGCATGTAAAGCTCTCTCATACAAATGAAACGTGTCTTTGTCAGGCTTGTGAAAATGTGAGTGGAAAAGTTAAATAAATGTTCATAAGGAAATCTAAATACAAGTATGAATAGAAATCTCCATGCATATTAAACCATAAGTATAGTACAAAAAAGGTTCAAAGCTGAAAACCATCATGTTTCCAAAACATACTGTACATGTGCTTTGAATTTATATGTGGGTTTTTACATGACATGTAGGAAATGCGTCACGCAGATATAGGGTTTCAGTGTACCCCATTCCTACGTTATTGTAGATATTTAGGGTACATTGTACTGCTTCATTCTTTGCAAGTTAATATGTCAAGCAAACATAAATATTTTGTGTGTTTGCTGGCTAATCTGATTTTGGAAAGCTTTAAAAAAACAAAGAGAGATACACCAGAGAAAGCCCATTGGCAGAGATGGACAGTAACATCCAGTGGCAAGCCAGTTGGTGGTTCAGGAACAAATCTACAGCAAAAAGATATGAACGAGTGCGACGATAAGATAAAGAACCTCATTTTCTGTCAGCATAATATTCGATACAGTGACATCTAAGAAACAAACCTTCCTGGATGACTGTCAATTTCTCATTTCCCTGAGAACACATTGACATCTGATCATTCAACGAATATTAACTCATCAAAAGAAGCATCTGCATATAAACGTACTATTGAGTGGGACTCAGGCTGTGATGGCAGCTATCCAGCTTTTTCTCAGGAAATTACAGCATCATCTTGGCTGCCACAAATGGCTCATTAAATGAACACCTCTTAAACCCCTGGAGATGCTTAGAATTTGTCCTTTGTTGTTAAGCTCTCATCTGTTTTGCTGCCTTCAATCGATGGCATTTGCCAAGCAGTTTGGATATTATCAATGCCAGATGGATGGCAAGATTATGATCATAAATACGATGGAGAATTGCTGCAGGAGGGGGTCACAAGGTGAAACACGAACATTTCCATAACCTGAGAAAATAACCCTAACCATGGATAATGTCATGGAGATACAGTTACTGGTTTAAAAGGGGCGTACTTTCAGAGAGAACATTTCAAAACAAAAGCAAAAATAAATGCCTGTTATTACTGCAGGGGGCCCAATGAATCCTGAAAACTAAAACTTAAAGTATTAAATAATCTGTCAAATGATCATGACTATGACATGGAACAATAAACACAACTTGTCATTCAAAAGGGGAATTTACTTTCCAGGTAAAACGCTGCGACAGTTTGACATACCCACACAGATGTTTGTGGTTCTGTTCAGTGTTCCATGCTGTTTTTGCTGACGTAGGCTCGGCGAGAACCGCCGCGTTACTTCCCTATAGCTTGTTTTAACAACTGCATATAAGGTACTTTAATTTAACAGTTAACTTTCACATAGAGAAAACACACTTAAAGTTCTAAGACAAAAACACGGACAACAACCAGATTAGACAAAACCGTAGTTGAGACCTGTCAATCACAAGGTAGCCCCGCCCTAAAGCATACCCTATCATCTATTTTACTCGAATTTCTAAATGAACATCATGCTGTTTTGAAGACGACTAGAACTAGCGACTGAGACTAAAATCTCATGTTTACAATGTTGACTGAATCAAGTGAGAAGTAGGGTCTTTTTCTCCAATGTGACTCCTTTTTGCAACCAACCAGATGAGTCGCCCCCTGCTGGCTTTTAGAACGAATAAGGCACTTCTTGCATTGGCTTCACTTTGCAGACTTGGAGGTTGCTGCCTAGTCTGAACCCTAAACAAGTCCTTTGAAGGTCTGTCCCACAGTGAGGATTGGCCAAAATGTCCTCACTTTCCAAAATGTCCTCACTTTGAAGGTCTGAAACTGTGATTGATCCTCACAAAGATAGCTGTACAAGTACACGCACACACTTGTGTGATTCCCCACACAGGTGCATGAAAACACTCCTTTGTCTGTGAGTACACATTTGTTCATGAATGAACAACAATAAAGTATTATTACCCATAAAGAGCGAGGTCAGTGGCACCTCAGTAATGATACGGAAGTAAGGCCAATGTAAACTAAGAGGTCACTAACAGAACTGTCAAAGAAATATATGTAAATATGAGAAATGTAGATTCTTTACTGCCATGAGACTGTATGCCAAACAATCCACTGTTTAATTTAAAAACTTGAGAAATATGTTACTCTTGGAGCCTTAATGTAAATTACAGTAAAGCAGCAGTTGTTGCCCGAGATAATCTTCTGCATTATGTCTCGGTAATCCAATCCTACTAGATGCAACTTTTGAGAGACTGCAGGAGGAAAAAGTGGTTTGGCAAATGCCCTGCGATCTGTTGAATGTGGAGTTTGTTTGAGGGGTGAGAAAATATGTCATTTCGGAGTCGTGGTTTATTCCAACGTAAGAGAGTGCGAACCAATGAGAGGCTGTTACGCTCCACCCTACCTGCCTCCTTTCCGCCCCCCCTTTTCCATCCACATACTCACTACTGAACGCGACCTGCCGCGTGCCACATCTGGAGACGCTTCCCGACACGAGAAACTTCAACTTTTGCGTTTATTCTGCGCAGAAACAATCAGGCGTTTGCGAACTGTCAATCAGGGTGAATTTTGCTTTTCTCGTGATAGTAAGTAGACATTCTTTCAGCCAAGTTGGCGTTTCTCTCTTACTCTGAGCGGGGTTTTTTTTCCTCTTTTTTTTTTACATCACCATTGGTAAACAGAGCCCGTTTGGGAGTTTCATACATTCAGTTTGCTGTGTAACTGCCACGCTAGAGCGTGTTATAGTTGAACGCGGTTTATGGAAATAACATGACACATTTCAATGTTGTGTTTTCATGAGTTAAAAAACAAGGAAAGGGAAGCGCAGCGGTGCGTTAAATTAGTTGATTTAACGCAAATTAAGCCAACAAATGTATGAAAAGTTTGTAATTTGCTCTGTTACAAGATTATTTAGTTGTGTTATTAAATGCTAGAATTAAACCCTGCTGCACGATAGTACAGGAGTGCGTTGATGCTGACATGAGTCAGGCGGAATCAAAGTGTGAAATTCAACAGCGCCTGGTGATGGAGTGACACATTTCGGGCTTATTTGTGCCCAACGCTGATCTAACATTTTGGAAGAGAGAACTGGAATAAGCCATAAATTGCACGGCTCCATACTGAAGTGTTTAAGTTAGTCTGAGGGGAAATTGAAAAGACCTAAAAATACAGCGTTGGTTTCTTCCCTACAAAGACCCATTTGAACTTCCCACCGCAGAGCGAGAGCGACATAAATAGTTCTGACATGTGGATGTAATTTCAGAAGAGGAAAAAAGACAGATGCAGAGAAATCGAGAGCGGGTTGAGCCTGAGCATATAGATTATAGGAAATTAAATCGAGGGCAGAGCGAGGCGATTACAGAGTTATGATTTCACAAGCAGCCACAAACACAGAGCAGCCAGATGGAGTGAAAAAACACAATTTGCTCCACTTTGAAGAGAGTTAAATAGATTAAACAATTTCATCTGAGCATCACCAGTGTCTGTTTGAGCCCCGCAAGGACCCTTGGAGGCAGAGTTGCCTCAGGTCAATTATGGGATCCGCTGTGCTCCTCCACAATCTGGACTTTCTTCTCATCTCACTACTCAGTGGCTTATTTCTGGTAAGTCTTTTTTTTCTTTTTTCATCCATGTATATAAATAACCGACATGTTAATTTAATGTTGCATTTGTGAACTGTGAACCAGTGGAGCCTTCTCTGTGCACACATCACTGACAGCTTGTCCGAGAGCTGCTGCTATTGCAACTATTCGTAAGTGTTTCACATCAGGAGATGTTGGGGATCATTTGTAAATCAGACAAAACGTGCATGTTGGTCATATCTACAAAAAAAAAAAGCAGCTCCCGGCAAACTATAGTTCCTGTAATAGGCAAGACATTTACTACGGGTTTCAAGCTCTCACCTGACTGACCACAAGCAATTCTTGCAGTCAGGATGTAAATATTTCATTCAGAATTCATAGCGCCTGAACAATTTCACCTCACTGATTCACATCACTTTTGCCCGACATTGTGATTTATAATTGCACTCTCAAATATTGCCATAGCTGTATCCAGAGGGACTGCTGCGCACACACACACACACACACACACACACACACACACACTGTACAGGCAGAGCAGCGCACCAAGTTGGCTCTGTGTGTTTTGGCTGAGGCTGTTGTGCATTCAACAGGCAGTTCGCCCAGGCTCTGAGGTACAGTGCATTTTCCCAGTGATGTGGTCCATCACTGTACCGCAGTGGACCTCGAGGCTCATTGGTTCAGATGGCAGAGGAAAACAATTATAACATTGCTGTGTATTTATAGCTAATTCAACATTCAGTCGTTAAAAGGTTCTGTCTGTGCATGGTGTTTACCCGTTTTTTTTTAACTTTGGTGTTTGCTTAGTCTTCTTCTCCACAAAAAAGTACTTTTTTTTTTCAAAACTGTGACCAAACCTTAGATTTCACTGAAAGCCATAGCTGACAGTGGAAAGTGTGTGTCTCTGTTTAAAGCAATAATACATTTTAAATTGAGTTGTCAAACTACAGGACTCTGACATTTTCCAGAGACTCTGCATGAAAACGATGATATCAAGGTATCGTCGATACAAATATTTAGGGATGCACGATCCAACTTTTTTAGGCCCGATAACTGGGCTTTGGGTGCCAATCTGATACAAGTCTTAAATGAATAAGATGTATGATTGTGTGGACGTGGGGTCGTTCTCTTATGTGTAAGGCAACATCAGGCTTGAGTAAAACATTGCTTACTTAACGTTATAAAACATGTAACAAATAAATACGTATATAAATGTACTGAATAGATATTTATTATTAAAACAATAAATCGTGCACCAGCAACTTGGTAAAACAATTGGAACCCTTTTTAATGCAGCAACAATTTGGTCAAAACTTAAACAGGGATTAAAAATTCAGTATATAATGTAGATAGCATATAAACATATAATTCAATTGCATAGAGTCCGTATCTGATATCTGTATCATTGCATCCCTGCAAATATTCACCAACAAGTCGAGGTGGTTGAATCCATACGTGGAATCCAACATTTTTTTTATCTGAACGATACACGAACAAATAGAGAATCTCTCCATTGTGCTGCAGTGACACCGTGCAGACAAAGCCCTATACCTCACAGAGCCTTCGCTCAGTGTGAATGGCTGCCTCACTCACTCAGTTATTACATTTGTTAAGCGGAAGCACTGCTTCCAGGAACCTTTGAGCGTTTAATTTCTCCCTCATGACTGTGTTTTCCTCCGTGATGACTTGCATGTGTCTGGACTAGAGCTGTAGCTGTGTCTGTCCAATATCCAAGCATTATGTCTGCACTGGGAAGCCTGTTATGTTTTGTAGTGCACGAGTCAGTTTAGTCTAGTTTTACCAGACATGGAAAACATTTGTTGTTGACGACTTTATCTAGAACTTTTTTTTGCAGCGAAACAGCGGCTTCGCAGTGTGGTTGAAATGTCTCGATTAAGTAGTTTAATCTCTGTTGTGTTGGACCTGAATACTTAAAACCACAAGATGACGATTGTAGTCTACAGTTTCATCAAAATGTAACACACAATCTTTTTTTTACAGTAACTCACTTCTACCTCGAGTTCATCATTAAAAGCCTTTTCAGTTGATGGCCTGATAAAAACACATACCGCCCCTTGGAATAAAGTTTCAGAGCAGTGCTATCCATCTCAAATTACCCTCGATGGAATTTCATAACTGAGATTAGACTGCGGGCTGATCTCATCTCTGTCTCTGGTAATTAGGGGCAGCAGATTACTTCTCACTAATTCATTTGAACTGCTGGTGCATTTGTGAAACAGGCTTTAATATTAAAATGATCTTTTGCATGTCCTGTTAACTGATCTCTAGTATGAAGTATTATATATTGTTTCCCGCTTTTATCCAAGTTTATATGAGTGTGTCTGAAGGAGCATGCAATGAAGCATCTCCGCATTCTCTTTGAATTAGACTTACTCTGCAGCGTCATACAGACTTATTTGCCATAAACATTCCCTAATAAGAGGCGATGCAGTTGACTCTATACTCTGAGTGATAATTATATTCAGCATTATTCTTTCTTTTCTCTCGATGTAAACATATTGCGTCAAAATGCTCATATTAATTTAACACATTTCAGAGACTCAAATACCTCAAAGATTTGTTTTTATTATAAGATTTTATACAAAATAATTTGACTCAACAGGACAAATGAGGTGAATCATTCTTAGTTCGTTCGGCTGTTTTAATCTCAGGGTTTTAAAAGGAAATGCTGAATGCTTAGACTTTTTTGATCGCAAAACCCTGTCTGACCTTTGATGTTTTCATTCATTTACTCAGAGACTTCAAACTGTTTGGTTGTGGCCTTGATTTTGACTCCCCCTTTGATCAGACCCCATTAGGACACAGACGGACAACAAAGCCCTGCCAGGATCAATTGGCTCACCTCAATGTGTGTTTCTGTCAACTGGGTATCATGTCTTCCCCTCCACCAGTTAGACCTCCACAATTGGTGTTATCCGCATTCTAAGGGTTCACTCTTTGATTATGATTATTTTTTGTTCACATTGTTTGATGCATGGCCAGGCTTTATATGGTGACCTTTACTGTTCCTAAGTGGGAGAAGCGAAGCAGTAGGAGGTGCGTCAGCAGTAGTTTGGTATCAAAGTGCCAGAATTACCAGGATGTGTTGTGTGCCTTTAAACCTCTTCAAAAGCACAAGATACAAATCACCATTGTTGTGTTCTTTTCTTTTCTCTTCTCCCACACAATGAACAGATCAACTGAGGCTTCTCTTAAAGAAATCCATTCGTGCTGGGCTTTTATGCTTGGCTTAACTAATCTCCATTGATCTGTGAGCATCAGAAAAGCTTTTACCGTATTCACCTTCGTCCCTTTTGCAAGTTGCCTGTTAATTTACCAATCAGAGCCCACTGCTCACGTAAACAATGAAACAAGTCTTTAACACAGTACATTTTCTTACTTTATCCTGTTAGTTCAAGTAGAGCAGCTGAGGATCCATGGAGGGGAATGCTAATTGTTGATTAGCTTGAGCAAATTTGAGCGCTCGCATGGCAGAAAGCTGCAGTTTAGGCCAAGAAAGGACGGGACATCTGCACATCTCCACACCAGCAAACAAACAAATAAACAAACAAACAAACAGACAGACAGTAAAAATACTCATGGCAATCAATCGAGCATGTGGGCTCACAATCAGCATCAAGAATGCATTTTAAAGCCATCAATGCCATATTTTGGAAAGATGAATGTATCCGTGTCCAAAGGGGATCAAGTAAATTATGAACTGAATTATTTTGTGACTTTCCGGTACCTTTGGTATTTGTACACTGACTATATATTGTGATTGTACTGTAATTCTTGCCTGTTGCTGAACATTACTTTGGTTCGATAGCTGTGACACTGGTCGGTGTCACAGACAAAACAGGCAGTGGGCTTGACACTAGACCCAAGATAGTTGTGACATTTGACTCTGATACAAATCTTTCAGGTCCCGCCTGAGGGACACGATGAAGCATTTTTTTGATTCTGTCTTTAATTAGGCGTAGAGGTCATGAACTCCCACTGTCTTGCCAAAGTGCAGCGTTCTAATACCGATGCTGATGGTATCTGGTTGTTTGATGCATTGGTGAGTTTATTGTGTACGCTTCAATGCCTGAGCTCACCCAAAATGTCTCAGTTATTTCTCTGGCGAAATGAAGGTTAAACAGAATAAAAGTTGGTGGATCTCTCATATATTTATATCGTCATATTAGACTGTTTTAGACAGAATTAAAAGTATGCTCACACCTCCCTGATTTACAAAAAACAGAGCCCAAAGTGATACGAACCACCAGTTGAATGATACTGTGTGAACAAGTTGCTAAAAAGAAGCTATATTACACATCATTACATTACTTCCTGTAGGCCGCTGCATGCGTTTGAACTCCTGAAACGCGCTACTTGTGATGAAATGATTTGTCCTACTGGTCTTGGGTTTGTGGTCTTTCTATGATTAAACGTTTTTTCTGTCATACTCGGTGTATACAATGTACCCAGAAACAATATACATGTATCACATCGGCAGGCTGGATGGGAGTTAACAGTTCTATGTGTACGGGGTGACAGCAGGTCAGGAAAGCTTTTAAAGTTTTGTTTGAGGTATAATTGTGGATATTGCTTTAAACCACTTGAAGCTAACAGCTCTGGGGAGACACTTGCACTTACTTCTCGAGTGAAATGTCACATCATCGAGTCATGAAAAACAACATGTTTACACTCTCAGCTTTGGGAGTACCATGTATTTGATGGACTGCGGAGAAATAGAAAGCCCGTATACTGTGGATTTAAGCAGCACGGAGGTGTAAACTCTGTATCAGCTGCTTGTCGCTGTAGATTGTGAGTCACCCGCTTTCGTCACTGGTCAGTTAACATGTTTGCCTAAATTTTCCTGGGATCAGCATGGGATTCAGCTCACAGAGGCAACTTGTAGTGGAAAATACCCTTCACACACGTATCATTATGCACTGTATGTCACTGCAGAGCTTTACAGTAGCTGAGAGGATTCCTGCGATAACTGCAGAATAATGTAACATCTCTTAGAAACGCACACATCTTGTGCCACGGTTATCTTCTTTTTCTTTATTGACTGACACATAGCTCAGTTTTTAGAGGGCCTGCGAGTCAGACTCATAACGCGTGTGTTAATAGGAGACTCTTCGGTTTCACCAGCATGGTAAGGTTACACCATGGCTGTGTTTGACTCAGGAAAGAGCTTGTTTTCTTGACTTACCGTGACCTTTGCTTTTTTTTTTTTTTTTCTTAGCTTTTCCACTTGAAAAAAACGGTAGAGTATGTGTAACTCAATGCCACTTTCACACCTCGCTGAAAAAGTTACACTTCTTACAGATATGCCCTGTGAACCTCAGCATTTCATAAAGAGATGCTGTTTGGCTGGGTATGAGTTTGAGTTGGTGGCAACATCATGCTATTTATATTTTTTCTTAAGCTTGAGGACTTGCACGGGACTAGTATCACCAGCAGACTTCATGGATTTAGAAATTGCCCCCCCCCCCCCATGCCTGTATTTTGTGCGGTGCATTCGCAATGGGATAAGAGAAGTCTTTTCCCATTGCGAATGGGAATGTCAAGGCTCTGTGTGACATCAGCTTATAAACAAAATATTATACTATATGATATTAATATCGATTTTATAGATATTATCATATGACATAGGCCTTTATGTTGATATAATACTTACAACGACCTCTTGCTCTGGTGCGGATGGGTCTCCATGCTGTGTGGCGAGATGAGCGTCCTGAATTTGCACCCACAATGCTGCTGTCAAAACTTTCATTTGTAATTGCCAACACAGCCTTCATAATTCTCTACCAGGAAAGAGTCTGAAAAAACTCAAAGACAACCCCTCCCCCCCAAAAAAAACACAAGACATTGCAGCTTCGCACGGTAAGACTAGTCCTGTGCGAATCGAGCTTTATTGATGCCTTTGAATCGGCTTGTTAGCACCCAGTGATCCTGTGAATGATTCATCTTGAAAAGCTAACAAGCATCAGTTTGACAAAAATCCGTGAAGGCAAAGGAGGCTTTATTTAATGAGGCCATGGATGCTTTTGTAAACTACACCCGACACTTTCCCTCGCTAACCTTACTTTATTTTTCTCATTGTGGACATTATGTCATGAGTGAAATGATTTTTTTTTCTGAAGACAGACAGGTTCCAAGATTCAGCTGAATGCTCGAGACATGCTGTATCTCGGAGAAGTTGAAGCCCCGTTCATGTGTCAAACATTTGACACATTTCAGAGTGTCAGGCCGCCTGTCCTCTTGTCAGCCGTTGATGAGGTGTTCTGACTTCCACCTCCATGTTGAGCATGTCCAATACCAACATTATTTCCACTCAAGCATTGCACCAAGATACTTTTGAAAGAGCAGTATATCATCACTCAACAATTCGAAAAGTGGCCCAACTGATTGATTGTCAGCGGTGTGATAAGTTTGCGTCCTATGCGGTCCAATTCCATCAGTCACCTGCTGTATCAATATTGTGGTGCAGACTTCCTTGCGGGCAATATGCTTGGAATCTCAGAATACCTCAGTGGAGTTGACATGTGAAAATTCTCAGCAATGTCGATGCCTTTGCCGTTGACCCATGGTTCTGCTCAGCCCTACCCCCCACTGTTGGTGAAGGGATTGAGTTTCAAATATACAGAAGCTCTTGGACTCATTCTAGTCACTTAAAATGCAACACAGATTGAGTTTTTATTCAATTCCCGAAATTATCAGGAGCAGGGAGAGTAGGATTTCACACATCTGCTCCAGTTGTTTTCATGCAATTTGGAAGCAGCTCCAATCTTGGGCAGGAATACTCCCCCCGGCACATGGATTATGGTTGAGAGGAGGCCACATTTTTGAAAAAGGATCTTTATTCGTTTCATTGTAAAACTGTGGGGCTTATGGGTTTGAAAGTATGCACTTCACAGCTCCAACTTTTCCAGGAATAAGTAAGACATCCTCACACTGCAGTACAGGGAAAGTCTCAGCAAATATAAATTCAGATAACAGTGCGAAGTTTAGCTGGACTTTCCTGCATTAGCTCCATGGCATTTAAAACACCAGTTAATGAGAAGAGCACAGACTCTGAACGTGGCTGCAAAGTTAGAGTTGAGGTCATCGCAGATCTTTCGTTAAAGTGCTGCAATATGAACTTACTCGGATTTTAATTCATGTTTAGGACTGACATTTACTGTAATGCTAATTGTGTATTACGGTCAGGTAAATTATTAATCCCAAGTGTTATTATCGCAGGAGTTCTTCGGCCAACATTAGAAGATCATGATCAGTCAAAGTTCACCATGTCGGTCCCCGATAGAGTGGTGACATGTGTGTTAGGACGGGCTCCTGCCAACCCTGTGGCCCTGTTCAGCAGTAAGAAGTTGATGCAGCTAGCTATCTTCAGGCTAGCACACCAGAACCTCAAAGCAAACTGTCACCAGTTGAGTTGCATTGTGGGTAATGCAGGCGCCAGGTTTTGACAAGGAAGAAGATCAAAAGAGGATACCTCTGGTTGTGCTGCTCTGATTTTTAAAGAATTTAAATTTTGGGGGTAATGAAGCTCATTTTGGTGTCAGTTTGTGTGACAAGACAGATGTTGTGTTCTCTGCTGTGAATTTGAAAGGGATTGCAAACAAGCACGCATGAGGAAAAGCTCAGAAACCCTGATACTTTATGATTCAATGTGTCAAGAATCAGTTTGTCAGTTCACCACTGTTTCAAAGCGTTCAGTCGATTAAACAGAGGACCTTCTTGTCATTAGGCAACAGTGCAAACAATCAGCTTCATATCTGACATAAACAAATACATTTTGTAACATTTAGTTCATCAAGAAGTTTTTTGTTTTCGTGCTCCTTTTTGGTGGCTGATGTTCAATGTGGATTGACTTATACTGTGTTCCTGTTGTGTTCACAGTGAGCCGAATGTGTGATATCGACTTTCAATGTAGTTATCCGTGCACACTGTTTGCCTTTCACTACAGACTCTGCCATTTACCCAGTTCAAGCCATTTTCAGTCAAATGAAAACATGGTTCAAAGCCCCCGGCACCAGTGACCCTGTAGTAAGTGGAGAGTGGAAAGCCCATGCTGACAGACCAGTCGCAGGCCTTTCAGTGTCGGAGCACGCCGTGAACATCCTGATCATCCCCCGATGTGTGCATTAACAGTTGTGTCTTGAATATGTATTAAATCCTTTCAACGCAGTCATTATATGATGTTTATTTTTATCTTTATAGTTAGTCCATGAATGGCTCAGCACATCATTATGTAGTGGCTTTATAGAAGCATTTGTGGAAGAACAGCTTTCTCTCGTCGGCAGGCCTGTGAGCCGCATTCTACAAGTAACATTAAAACAGGACAATATAAACAAGTACATGGCTCCCTTTATTTATTTATTTATTTATTTATTTATTTATTTATTTATTTATTTATTTATTTATTTATTTATTTATTTATTTATTTGTTGTAGAATGCACAACAATGTCCTCAGTGTCTTTCAGATGGACTTACTGAATGTCTTGTGACTGCTTTTTCCTTGAAGTCACGCTGGAAATGATTGTGCGTGTTATTCATGTTAACCCTTACAGCATCGCTTTAGGGAAAGACGCAACGTCCACGCTTTTAAATACCACTCTGAAGGTCACAGTAACGTGGTTACTGTCATCTTTTATTCATTTGTAGGCATCAGAAAAATATTGGCCTTGCGGAAAAAAAATAATTGGAATACATTTAATTAATTTGACAAACTTCATTAATGATTCTTAATAAAAAAAATAATGGTTGTCAGTTTATTAACTGGACATGTAAATCATTTTATTTGCTGTTCTAATAATTTAGAGAGATGATTTGACCTTGCTTGATGATTTTGAATGGTGTTTGTGCGAGAATGGCTACTCTGAAAAGCACCTCAATCAAGGTGACCAACTGCACAGGTTCACTCAGAGCAGCCTCTTGAATAGGGTGGAATATTAGAGAACAATGAGAGACACCTCGAGGTGATTAAACAGTGCCTAATTTGTCTGCAATTTAGAGGCTTTTATTCCGAAGGCAGTCACAATTAGGGGGTCTTATGAAAACAGTGTCCTTGTCCTAGGTCTGAGCAGGCTGCAGGCTGCTTGGTGCCCCTCTGGTTAACAGAGGATACGGCTGATTGCTTGGAGCATTGCCCTCTAAACGTGTCACCTTTTTGTGCTCAGCTCCTTCTTCACTCAAATGTTGAACCACGGCCACGGCACTGATTGCCGTTTGTGTTCTTGCTGGTAATGGCACAACATGCTTGCTGCAGAAATTATTTGCATCAGTTTCCTAAGGTCAGAAGGATAAGTGTTGTCGTCACATTGGGGTTCTGGCTTTAACGTGTGCGTAATTGAGCTCAGTCTTACTGGTCCAACTGGACAAATTCTTTGCATGTGAGCCCCCCTCCATGCATCCGACTGTCTGTGTTCCGGTGTTGACCCTTGGACATACAGTACAGTTCCACATAGTTTTCTGGTTCATTGACTTAAGTTTTACGCTGATCTATCACGCACCTGACTTAAAAGCACAAGACCAACCAGAACGACTGGCTCTGATGTAGGGCCACGACTAATGATTACTTTTTCACTGTTGTTGAATCTGCGTCTGACTTATCAGTTCATCATTTCGTTCATTGAATGTGAAAGTCGGGAAACATGCCCGGCACACTTCTCATAATTGAACATCTTCAGGCTGTGCAATTGAAGCGGATCTGCGGCTAATAAAAAGCCGAAAAACATTGCTGGCAGCCGTGAAGACGCTGATGTGAATGAACAGAGACAAACCTTTGCAAACTGGAAACACATCCTGAACCACCAAGTCCACCTGGCCCGGCAGTCGATTCCCTGTCATCATTCATTTATGAAAGCTGTTGTGGAATAAGAAATGACCTTTGGGAAGCTTTCAGACATTCTAAGGCTTATCCACCGTTTTCCTTGCGTCCGTGTGTATTTTGGTGAAAGTCTCATTTAAAAATGGACGAGTCCATTAGAAAGTACCTGCTGTCGACCCTAATACATTTTGTATAGCCCTATTTTCTGCAACCTCACCTATTTCATCTTTGCAAGTAATCTAGGTCAAGGTGATTTGTAGGTATGTAATTAGCTCAACCAACAAACTTGACACTTAATTCATTATTACAGCTGGTACTAACAAATAGGAAACCTAAACG
The DNA here is from genome assembly GCF_949748355.1 of Melanostigma gelatinosum. Taxonomy (NCBI): domain Eukaryota; kingdom Metazoa; phylum Chordata; class Actinopteri; order Perciformes; family Zoarcidae; genus Melanostigma; species Melanostigma gelatinosum. The sequence continues at coordinate 6,195,850 of NC_136648.1, read as the reverse complement.
AGACACCATTTTGCGATGGCATCACACCAGCCGGAACAACAAATCGTCAACCCTTGCACACACAGAGGGATGACGCTGAGCGCGTCTGCATCGTCCACACAAGACATAAATAAAGCACTCGTGGACTCACGACCAATTTGTGAGAAAAATATTTGACAGAGGAAACCTGCCGCCTTAAAATCAAATCATTTCCTTGATTTATTGGTGGATATAAACGCACCAGAGTGCCGTCAATGAAGTGTTTGACGCTCAAACGTTTGTTAATTAAAGCACTGGCAACGCCTCCCACTCGCCCTACTGGAAAGCCGTCACCTTGTTATTAATGCCGTCAAACAGTATCTCCAGCTCAGACAAGCTTGCTCTGTTTAATCCAATCAGATCGCTGCTCATTTGTAAACAGGTCGCTACCACGGCGTTGTCTGGTCTGGAAGTTGCCATGTTTACATCCTAACTTTAATCCTTTCGCAGTGTGTTTTCTGTTCATGGAAGTTAATTGCATCTTCGCCTAAAAATGTCTTCTTCAGCATTCGCTTGTACTTAGCTCCCACCCTCTTGTGTCACTTCTGGTTGCAATAAAACAAATTGGCGATGGCCCAAACGCTGAATTTGAGACTTCAAAGCCCATAAAACCAATGGGTGATGTCACGGCGACAACGTCCACTTCAGTCTGTGTTTAATGTTTTAGACAAAATCTGTCTGCAGAAATATAAACAAAGCAAAGTACTCAAAACCGCCTCTGCGGTCCTACCGCTACTGCAGGTGTCTCAGGGACCATATCTTGCCGTGATGACACAAACACAGACTGACAAGATGAATATAATGCCAGTGTCGCAGACGTTGATAATCAATTTTGAATGTCTCTTTCCTCACATATAATCAACATGAATGAGTGATGCTTCTGAATATACACATCTCATTTGATATGATTGGAGGATTACTACTGAGGTTGCCAAGCTGTGACTGAGAGGGTATCACATGCCATTCATGCTACAGCGTGTGCCGTGAAACTGCGCAATCTGTTACATTAGAGAAAAAAAGCTCTTATGGATTGTAAATCTACTTTATAAAAATGTATTTTTAACCTATAATCCTATCCTATTAGGGCTGGGCGATAAATCGATTTAATCGATTAATTCGAATGTGTGCTTTAAGGCGATGTGTTTTATTGAAAATCGAGAAAATCGCCCCCACCCCTTTTTCCCGTAGTAGAGTGCGCGCGCATTGTTTACAAACTAAAACAATGGCGGCCAGCAGTGAAGCCGCCGCCGCCACCTCACAACAACAACCCAGCATTTTGGAGACATTCACCAACTGTACTCCGCATGCGAAGAAGAGTGCCCGGTGGAAAGCCATCACGGATGCAGTCGCGATGTATATCGCAAAAGATATGGTGCCCATATACACCGTGGAAAAGCCGGGGTTTATTCACCGTCTCAAAGCTTTGGACCCCAGGTACGTGCTACCAAGCCGTAAACATTTTTCTGACGTTGCCTTGCCTCGGCTGTACAATAGTACACGCCAAAGGATCTCTGCGGAGCTGGAGGGGATGTCATTCTACTCCGCAACAACTGACCTGTGGTCCAGCAGGTTGACCCAGACACCGATCCACTTGACTGGTGGAAGCGTCACCAACTTAACTTTCCAAGGCTAAGTACTTTAGCAAAGAAATACCTCTCTGTGCCAGCTACAAGTGCCCCCTCTGAGAGGCTTTTCAGTGTGTGGGGGGGGGCATTGTTACATGCCACCGTGCATGCCTGAAGCCAGAGGTAGTAGACAGGCTTGTCTTCCTGGCAAAAAATATTTAGAAAAAACATGCACTACTGTTTAATACTGTTGGTTATGTTGTGAATGCACTTGATTTTGTTTACATGCACTTATTTACTGTGCAAAATATGTTATGTTGATGTTAGATCAGATGTTGCACTTTTGAAAATGTGAATGTTAAAGGGTCATATACATTTTATTTCATGCTGTGTTTGTATCAGTGTATTCAGTTAGAAAAGCTTACTGTAAAAAGTTACATTTGCACAGTTGTTTACAATGGAAGGCTACTATTTAATGCCATTTAATGTTATGTTTAATTTAATTTTATATTTAAATGATTCAGGCAAACAAAAGAGTGACCAAATACTTTTTGTATACTACAGGCACCTTTCTACAATGTTCAGGTTTTGTTTGCACTTTATTTTTATCAACCTACTTGGGAAAATCATCACAAAATAAAAGAAAAAATTGTTTTCAACAGCTTCTGTCATCTGCAAAAAATTTTGGGGGAAAAAAATCGATTTAAATCGTGAATCGGATTTTTTGTAAAAAAATCGGAGATTTTTTTTTTAGGCCATATCGCCCAGCCCTATATCCTATATATAAAAAATAGCTCGATTTACATTCATGTCACCTATTGTCCATCTAGTAGTCTGTCACGAGTTAGTCGACACCTTTGTGACATCCATTAAGATATTATACGTCCTGTACATTTGATTGCAGCATAAGCATTCGTCGTTTTTAAGCTTCTGATGAAATGAATTTGCATTGCTGTATTGGAGGAACGGCTCATATTAAATCACTTATGTAATGCATGAATTGACCTTTTCAATTTAGCAGAACAACACGATCACAGCTGCCTGGTTGCAGGAGATGTATGCTGCCGCTCAGAGCTCACACAATGTTTCCATCAAGGACAAAAGTGCTGTTCTTCAAGCTTACGACCAGAGCGGGGTATAATTAGGAACTAAATGCTGCTTTAACTCAGAATGTGGTCTGCAAGCATTTCCAAAGGACAACCAGTCTTGTGGTTTGTGGTTTTTATCATCAAATGCAAATTGCACAGTTGAAAAGGAGTGGCACTGACTCATAGAGTTTATAATATCCAAGAACCTCATCCGCTAAAACATTCATGCGGTGCAATATGTCAAAAGTAACATATTCGTGTTTTTTCCAGATAGTGGACAGGCCATTAAAAACAAGATTCAGCAGAGTTATAATTTTCTAGACCCCTCTATTCCGTGGAGGAAAAAGAAAACAGACAGGAAAGTCGAAAAGCCCTTGGGATCAAATTTTGAATATCTGCCAACAACAAGGAAGTGAATGTTAGCCTATGGTGTAAAGAATGGCAAATCACCAAAACAAGTAGATAAAACAAACATTCAACTGTATTCCCATAATAGAGGCGCTTCACAGTGACCAGAGTAAATATTGTCTGTATGTCATCCATGTGACGAAGTGTGATCTGCAAAGGAAAGTCTCACTTTATACGACCGTTTACCTAAAAATCTCATCCTTACAGACGGATCAGCTAACAGAGAGAGGCCTTATTGAAGTGAGGGAGAAAATGAATAGGTTTGTGACAATATGTTTATCGACAAAAAAAATCTAAATTGAAGTATTTGGGAGCCAAATTTTACAACAGCGAAACTACATCCAAACATCTGTTTACAAAACCGTACGATTTAAAACACTTTTGATTTGTCCAGAATCACACGGACGAGTAGTGTGCCTGCGCGAGCTTGAGACTGCGTTCGTTCATGTCGGCGATGAAGATGAAGAGGCTGTCGAAATCCCAACTGTTGTTTTGGCTCTCAGCCAGTGACTGACTGAGCAGAGCCAGCTTTTGGACATTTAGTGGTCCTCTAGTGCCACCATCAAGCTTGCCTTTCAGTTTTAAAATGAACTTATCTTCTGTTCCCACGTTCCCAACAGAAGGAACCTTTTTCAATATTTTTTTGAAAATCCTCATTTCTAGTGCCACCATTAAAACCCTTAGAAAGCAGTTTGAATGAGCCGGTTTTGACCAGTCGATCTTGCCCCAAATGGCCACAGTTTAACCTTTATGTCCATACTTGTTTTGCATACTTCATAGCTTACGTCCTCCTCTAATTCATGCTCTATGGAGCCTTCAGCAAGAGTGATAATCATTTGGAAATACTGAAAAAAGTATTTCACTCACCGCATTGTTGTGAATCAATCACTTGCATTACAATGTTGTGCTTTGATAATGGTGTCGTCCAATGGTAAAAAAAGAAAACAGTAATTAATTTAGCTTTTTAATTATTTAAATATATTTTAAGGCAATCTATTGGTATTTGTTGAGCAGGATGCATTTTCTCTCTGTGGAGATTTTAAAGATATGCAACTCCACAATAACTTCTGAATACTTGTAGAGAAATTTCGTTTTAACTTGACTTTTACGGAGTCAGTGCAAAGGTCACAGCCACCTGAAGCAGCAGCCTTTTCTGCAGTAATGATCTGCTTTCATTGTTCCAATGTTCTGGTTGAAAGTGAGTTTTGTTCTTTGGACTCGGGACTTTTGCTCAGTCATGGAGTTGTTCTGTATTTAGACTCATTTGTCATGGTCTGAGGTACTGCTGATGAGATCATTGGGCTGTACTTTGACTTGCAATCCATTGTTGATGTACCATTTAAACTTTTTGGACACGACACTTTTTTTGTTTTGTGCTTTCTAATGAAAGTGCACCTCACCAGCTCCAGCATTTCACTCTCTTATTCACTGTAGGGCACTTCAGGAAATGACTTTGGTCAACCACAACTTTCTCGAAAAAAGAAGAAAAAAAAAGTCTGTCCACAATTAAGACTGTTGGTAATGTAACGGAAACCCAGTGTCTCCACTCTATTCATGCATTTAAAAAAAATATGTTAAAAGATCAACAAATGCAGAGTTAAGACATCTGTGGTACAAGCCAAGCTAAACCTTTATAACTAAATAGAACTAAGATTTAAGTTACTAAAATAAGATAGAAACCAGATGCTGGAATTAGAACTAAAACTGTAAATGTGCCTTCATTCACATATGTCAGTATTTAGTCGTAGCGGTTCAACATTGTGTCTTGACACATCTCTCAATATTGGTCTTATATCCTTGCAGAGAGCTGCAGTTCAAGTCATCAAGCCGCAGTTTGCGAAGACAAATAGAAACTTGTGGTTTATTCAAGTGGAGTTTGTATTTTAGCGACCAGTGATTAAAACACACACATTTATATATATATATATGTACGGTGTGTATTTTTCTAATTTGCATTTTGGCACACGCGCAAAAAGCCTTCAACAAAAAGATGGCTGTGTTTTGAATGAGACGCAGTAAATAAGAATGTCCATGTTTCCCCCTGTAAGAGTTGTGTTTACTTTGGGGGTTTGGACTCTGGCCAGTGGAGCAGGAAAAGTTCTCAGAAATAATCAGTGGGCACACTTATTACCCAGGATTCTCTTCTTAAAATGGTACATGATACTCTCCTATGTCCCTGCTTCCAAGCGTCTGCAGATGAAGGAAGACATTTCCCCAGTTTTTGAGAAAGAAAATACTCGCCGAAACTCCATCTCTCATTTTAGTTTCGTGTTTCACAGGGGCTCAAACTGAGCCCCAAAGGTGAAGATATTTATTCTCAATGTGTTGCAAAGGCAGCTTCACTTACCAGGTTTGGAGAAAAAAAGCCAGCATTGAGGTAAAGAAAAGCTAAATGTAACTAAAGTATTATAAAAGGGCTGATATTTCGCTCCATTTTGAAGTGTTCGACTGAAGTGAGAATGACCATGATGACGAAAACCTCAACATGAAAACAAAATAGATCCATGACATACTGTGTATGAAGTGCTTTTTAATTTCCATTCAAACTGTGAAAATTGACAGAACTGCCGAACTACTTCACTATGCATTGATGACAATTACACTTGTCCTTTCACAGCAGCTATCATCCAGATTCACTGTTTCTGGTGTCCTGTTGGTTCGGCTTTCACCTAAAGTAACACCAGCCGGTTATTCAGATGAAAATAGTAAAAATGTCTCGGCAGCGGTCAGTGGAATATTCTGTATTGGCATAGTTAGTACAGTAAACAGGTAGTATCTATCCTTGTTCGCCTGTGGTCAAATGTTGTTCCATCTGTGGTTGTTTACTGTGCAAAGACATAAACGTCTTCATTCTGGAAACTTATTCAGCTCTCAGACTGGACATCCTTATTTCAGGACGGCAAGTAATGAAAATATTGATGGATTGAGGTATTATGGTTTCGTGTGAGGCAAATCCAAGACGGCTCGGTATTTACAGTTTAATTTTAAGATCAGGAAATTACGCACAAGCATCAGATAGAATTTATACACATCTTTGTTCCCAAATGGCTCCGATTTGGAAGTATTCTAGCTGCTTATTTTAGATTATATAGATGCACCGAAAAGGGCTGAAAAACTCCGGAAGATAGCAAAACTTAACTTTGCAGCAATAGATGTTTGTCCTTTGTAGCAGCAACTGCAGAAAACTGCTTTGTGTACAATACTTCTACTCCAGTAACTTCCTATTTTAGTTAATTAAGTACATTTACTCAAGTTCTGTGTTCACTTTAAATTAAAGATACTTGTATTTATTTTAATGTTTCCACATTATACCACTTTATACTTCTACTTCACAGCACTTTAGTGGGACATATTGCAGTTTTTATTTCACTAAATTTATCCAACAGCTTCACCTCGACCAGCCACGAATGAAAATGCTGCTCACACATTAACAATAATATAGCCTGTAATATCACTTCAACAAGGGCCATTCTGTAGTTGTATATTTTGTTGGTAATACTTTACTTAATACGTGTACTCTTATAAAAAAGCATCCTTACATTGTTGCATGACTACTTCTACGTAAGTGAAAGATCAGAGTACTTCATGCTCCTCTGCATTTTTCGTCGTGAGAAACATAAAGCAACATACAGTTAATGTCTGTATAAAAAATTAGGATTCAACAAATCTAGCTTGTTGGATGCCGAAACACAAATATTAGTGTTCAATCTTCCACTTTTAAAAGTGTTTGCTTTGTGTCACTCATAACTACTACTTTGTCTCTAGTAAACAACATCTCTGACAAACAAACATGCTGTGGCACCGTCGATCGTACAGACAGGACGAGAGCATCTCCACACTGTTTTTGTGAAGCATTTTACAATATTCATATAAACCTCTTCGCTCTCTCTCCGTCCCTTTGCTTCTTTAGTCTCCGATTGTTGGGACTAAATTGCCTCTTGACAAATTATTTGCCCATTGATACGTAAACCTGACAGCAGAAGTAGATGTTTTTACATCCAGACATGTAATTTGTGTCTGCAGCTGACTCCCCGGCTGCAGTTGCATTCGTCTGTCTTTAATTTGTGCCGTTTGCTCTGCATCATTGAACCAAATAAATAAGACGGGCAAACTGCGAGCCAGTCAGGATGACCTAGAATATAAAATCGTTCAATAGCTGGAAAAACTACACCTCAGGTACCACTTTACTCTCAAACACAATGTTCAAAAGCTGAGAGCATATCGGGTGTAAGAACATCCTTGTTATAATTTTGTCATGTCAAGCTGGGACTATAACCAACAAGTGAAACGGAGACTGTTTATTCAAGGAGAAACATTCAGTCTTTTAAATGCTTTTTTTTTTTGCTTCATGACAGTTGAGACATAAATAAATACCACTTTTGTCATGAACACGCTGATGGGTGGACTGTTGCTGTCAAAGTAGGGCTGGGCGATATGGCCTAAAAAAAAAATCTCCGATTTTTTTACAAAAAATCCGATTCACGATTTAAATCGATTTTTTTCCCCCAAAATTTTTTGCAGATGACAGAAGCTGTTGAAAACAATTTTTTCTTTTATTTTGTGATGATTTTCCCAAGTAGGTTGATAAAAATAAAGTGCAAACAAAACCTGAACATTGTAGAAAGGTGCCTGTAGTATACAAAAAGTATTTGGTCACTCTTTTGTTTGCCTGAATCATTTAAATATAAAATTAAATTAAACATAACATTAAATGGCATTAAATAGTAGCCTTCCATTGTAAACAACTGTGCAAATGTAACTTTTTACAGTAAGCTTTTCTAACTGAATACACTGATACAAACACAGCATGAAATAAAATGTATATGACCCTTTAACATTCACATTTTCAAAAGTGCAACATCTGATCTAACATCAACATAACATATTTTGCACAGTAAATAAGTGCATGTAAACAAAATCAAGTGCATTCACAACATAACCAACAGTATTAAACAGTAGTGCATGTTTTTTCTAAATATTTTTTGCCAGGAAGACAAGCCTGTCTACTACCTCTGGCTTCAGGCATGCACGGTGGCATGTAACAATGCCCCCCCCCACACACTGAAAAGCCTCTCAGAGGGGGCACTTGTAGCTGGCACAGAGAGGTATTTCTTTGCTAAAGTACTTAGCCTTGGAAAGTTAAGTTGGTGACGCTTCCACCAGTCAAGTGGATCGGTGTCTGGGTCAACCTGCTGGACCACAGGTCAGTTGTTGCGGAGTAGAATGACATCCCCTCCAGCTCCGCAGAGATCCTTTGGCGTGTACTATTGTACAGCCGAGGCAAGGCAACGTCAGAAAAATGTTTACGGCTTGGTAGCACGTACCTGGGGTCCAAAGCTTTGAGACGGTGAATAAACCCCGGCTTTTCCACGGTGTATATGGGCACCATATCTTTTGCGATATACATCGCGACTGCATCCGTGATGGCTTTCCACCGGGCACTCTTCTTCGCATGCGGAGTACAGTTGGTGAATGTCTCCAAAATGCTGGGTTGTTGTTGTGAGGTGGCGGCGGCGGCTTCACTGCTGGCCGCCATTGTTTTAGTTTGTAAACAATGCGCGCGCACTCTACTACGGGAAAAAGGGGTGGGGGCGATTTTCTCGATTTTCAATAAAACACATCGCCTTAAAGCACACATTCGAATTAATCGATTAAATCGATTTATCGCCCAGCCCTATGTCAAAGCACAATCTAATCTGACCTTCGAGACACAGACCAGGCCGCCTATCATCCAGGTCACCCTGTTGCTTTCCGTCATATTCCGTTTGAGAAAATGTCAGTAGTGTACATTTTCAGGATGGATTTAGAACGTGCTGCCTGCAGCGCAATGACCAGGGAAGCAAAAAGCAGTGGTTAGAGGGTTGTGAAGCAGAAGAGGAAACCATATCTGGGGGTAGCAAAAGTTGTTAATGCAACACTGAGTTGTTTTGTGGTGTGTTCATGGACCCGAATGCAGAATCTATTTCAAAAGCACGATCATTTATTTCTCTCAGTCAAGGGAAAAGACAGGAAATGGACAAAGTCAATAGGAGGCGTCTCCACGCCTCCGCACGGTTCCAAGCCGGAAAGTGGCTAATCCTGCTGAGCGGCAGACGAAGCCGACAGGAAAACTGTCAAACGTCAGTACGATGTAGGTTTCTGAATGGTGATGCTGATACATATATACATATGATCTTATTCATAATCAGTGTATTACCCACAGTGCCTTTGATGTTGCATAATAGAGAACACTATCATGTTGTATAAATAAAGAAAATGTCATGAAAATGTCTGGTTTCTTGTAGTTAATTACTGCAGCGTAACATTGTTTTTTCCAGGGTTACCCTTTCAGATAATGGATGAATCTGTATTAATTAAGTGTCATCTGTGAGTGCTATTTGGGAGCCAGCTGATGCATGTCATGCTCCTTTTCACTCCAAGAGCTAGGTCAGGAACTTTGAGTCAGATCCATACGGGACCGAAAATGTTAAATTACGAAAACACCCTGTCTTGTACAAATAGCGTTGATCGTATATTGACTGAAAGATGTTGTTTATTGATGCAGCTTGGCATTTACAACATGCACCACGTACATCACTGCCAATTACCCTTAAATATTTCCCTTTATTAACTCCATTTTCTAATTTGCAGGCTTACGGCGATGATGTTCTGACGAAAGATGAGCAGATAGGCCTGCTGTTCAGAGCCAAACGGAAGTGTGAGGGGAACATCAAGTCAAAGCACAAGATTCCTGGTGAGTAGAGAAACAACACGCTAATGTCAAAGTGGTGACACAACGCTAACATGCTGATTCAGCAGTTATAATGTTAACCTTGTTCACCATCTTAGTTAAGCATGTAAGCATACTGCTCATCAGCCCAAAACCCAAAGTTCATTTGAATTTCATTAGTTTTGCAGGTATTTGAGATATTTGCAGATATCGATAGGGGAACAATTCATCTTTAGGGGGACTGAAATGCCTGTACCACACTTTACAACAATCCAGTCAATACATCACAAATGTCAACTTCATAATGTCGCCAGAGTACAAGTCAACATGTCATAACTAATCATGCAATAATAGTTTAGTCTGTTTATAATAGTTTCAGTCTGCACCAAAGTAATGTACCAACTACATGGTTACAGAATAAAATGATGCAGATCCTTAATCCGATTCTAGAATGTCTTCTTTTCTTTTTACTGCTGATCAGATTTTTACTTTATTTTGCAAGGACATCTTTTGGTCCATTTGCTCCTTTAACCTAACTGTGATTTATGTCATGCAACAGTAAAACGGCAAAGGGGTCACGATGTTGATGTTTGATTTTTGGAACAATAACAGATCAAAATCCATAAACCTGTTAATTGTTTTGCGTATATCGACCAAAATGCCTTGCTTAGCAACGCTGAAAGAAGGTAATTGTGTCGGAAGTAGGATAATGTGAGGGTCTCATATGGTGGCAGGGTCCCATTTCATTATCCTGATTAGGTCTCCAATAGTTTGATGCCATAGTCAGAGAATGCCAAGGGAGACCCGGCCATAAATAGCTTTCTTTGACAAAATAGGCTCAGCCGTTGAGGGAGCTTCCCAATGAATTCCAGCTGCAGCGAGAGGTTCAATGGGGAGCGCAATAAATCCCCCAGGGGCTAAACAGAGCAGAACCCCCATGGCCACAGATTTGAAATACACATAATGCACAAGGCAGGGCAGGCCAATAAGATGTAAGAGGAGTACCAGGAAAAAGCTGGAGTAATGGAGGAAGAAATCAATCAACACAAAAAGGGAAAGTTTGCCCGGAACTGTGGGAGTAAACAGCGCAAACCAGCAGCAGCAGCAGCACGATGACCGTGAAGAGATTGAGTGAGAGAGACTGCAACGACGACCGTGTCTTGATTGTGATTGTTGATTTGTTTGAATGTGTTTGTTGGTGATAAGAGTTCATACTAATCAGCTGATGACGTGCGCCACCTTGATGCTTACTAAAAATAAAAGATCAAGATGGATGCTGTTCTTGTTATTTGCTCATACAGGACGCTCAAATCAAAAGCCTTTTTTTGGAGCAGTGGCCTTTCAGTTAAATGTTGTCTGTAAGTTGGTGGTTACATTATAAAATGCTTTTTCTGTTTCCTTCGCCCTCCTTGGGGCTTTCCGGAGGCTGAGAATGAAGTCGTGGCTGATCCTGGGGTGTATTTGTGTGTTGAAAGCACTATTCTCCAGCAGACCCCAGCATCTACTGTATCTCATTGTGGTTACTGTCAGTTTCC